>NC_057798.1:34953180-35253180 GCF_018294505.1 Triticum aestivum | reverse complement strand
AAGAGGAAGTTGGAGGAGGAGCAGAGGAAGCAGGACGCAGAACGCCTTCAAGGCCTAGAAGCAAGGCACGCGGACTTGGCACTCAAATTCCAGCAGCAACAGCAGCAGATCGACTCACTTAGCCAGGAAAGGAGGTCTCAGCAGCGGCAGCAGCAAGCGGATGATCGTCCATCATCGGATAGCACCATCCCATCCATGCCGAGAAGCAGCGTTGGTTCTGCCCCGGGCGACACACTGCTTGATACATACCACCCTGTGGATGACATCATAGAGAACACTAACTGTGAGATACACTCCAAAATGAAGAACATATCCATGAAGGTGGCGGACGGCGTTGCTTTCACAATTACCCCTGAAGCAACCTTCCATTGCATCCTGATTCCAGAGGCTATGCTCGTGTCATGGTTGATTAAGTGGTGGAGCCATATTCGATGCTAGTACTTGACATTGCTGGAGGTGATGGCGAGCGCACACTGGGAGAGGCCGTACATCGTATCATCCTATGGAGAAAAGGATTGCATCATCTTTCCAAGTCCACCGACACCGCGTCGTCTACCGACTCCTCCTCGAAGTCCGCCACCGAGTGAGCAGACTCCCGCTCCTCCAAGTCCACAAACGCGTGAGCCGACTCCTCCTCGAAGTTCGCCACCTCCTCCAAGTCCCCGAACGCTTGAGCAGACTCCTTCTCCTTCATGTCCGGCACAGCGTCAGGCCACTCCTCCTGCTTCACGTCTGGCACAGCATCAGCCACGTCAGCCGTCTGCGCTGTCTCAGCAATCGCAGAAGAGATACGCTGCAGCTATGGTGCGTAGCGGTACGAGTCGAGGTAGTACAGGAAGTACAGGCGGAGACAAGCGATATAAATATGGTCCAAGCGTCGCTCCTCTTCCTCAGAGGCCTTACGACATGACCGAGGAGCAAAACGCAGCCATAGTGCAGGCCCAAGTGGACGCACATTTTGGACCGAAACCAGCACCGCCGCCAAAGGAGAAAGTGCCTGAGAAAATGATTGACCACTTCATTCGTATGGCTAGAGCACCATCTCCCAAGCCTATTGACTCAGACTATGAGCGTCAAATCAGGAAGCTACATTGAGCACGGCTACAGAAGGAAGCAAGCTCGAGCTCGAGCCAACAAGAAGCCGGCAAAAAATGCGGGAAATCCGTTCCCCAGCTGGGAGAACAAGCGGCGCAAGCGATCCCCCCGTTTGTTGTGCCAACAACACATGAGAGGAGTACGCGCGCCAAATATTATTGTGGGCAAACCGTTAGCGTTCCCCAGCAGGGCGATGTGGTAATAACGGAGGAGCATATAATGCAGGCTGAAATGCTCAAGATTTCTGTTGGACAACTCCTCGAAATCGAGCCCATGTCTCCGCTTAGAGAATCGGAAATAAAATGGAAATATGTCCGGGGCCAACTTTTGGTCCATCCAGACAAGGTCAAGGACCTCCCAACGAGAATGTATGAATTGCATCAATGGTACATGAACATTACCAAGATTTCCAATCGAGAGCCCCTCATGGTGCATGTCAAGCATGAGCATTATTACCATGAGAAAGCTCTGGCCATTGAGTATCCAGAACTATTTCAGTTATACAATCAAGACGCACTCGACAAGTCTATCGTCAGTTGCTATTGTCTGTAAGTGATTTCTTTCTGTAATTGAAGTCTCAAGCTAGTTATGTAGTGATAATTTTGATCAATCATTACATGTAATTATCTTCACTATATTTTTTTCTGTGGTATTATATGCAGGATGAAGATGTATGAAATGAGAAAATCTGGACGCTACACTACAAGAAATATGTCAACTTGTGACCACCACTATTGGTCATTGAAAGGTCATGGTTTTTCATTTGCGACCTTTTTGTGACCAAAAACAGAAGGTCAAAAGCTGGCAGTCATAAACTGACTATAGCGGCCATCTCTGTGAGAAGGTCGTAGACGTTTACGACCAAAACAGAAGGTCGTTGAACCCATGACCTTTTGTTTTGGTCACTGGTTGTCTGCCCAGGCCACGTCGGATCCGACGTGGCAATCTGATGTGGCAAAATTGCGACCAAATGAAAAGGTCACTGACAAGATTCAGCTCGGTCCAATTTGGTGTTTTAGATGGGCCGAGCCCAATAATTCGGCCTTTTTTATATTTTTTCCATTATTTTTTGGTCGGGATCATGGGCCAAGCCCAATATGGCAGACTTTTTTATTGTTGGGCCGCGGCCATTTTGGCTGAACAATTTCATTTCTTTTTTTATTAAATGGGTCCACTAGTCAGATGGTCCCAATTGTTAGGTTCTGGTAACAGGTTTCCATTTGTTAGGTAAGTGGGTCCCATCTATCAGACTCATATTCTTCATATTTCAAGCAGTATTTAGATTGGCAGAGACAAAAAACACACATTATACTTAAACAAGTGCAACCAGATCACATAATAAAGCTCTATCCGTGCCATTACAAAGGGCCATGTATAATACAATACTTTACAAGCTCTACAAGTGTAATATAGTACTACTTCACAAGCTCCTGGACTCGCTGGACTCTCTCATATTTCTATGCAACTTCAACAGGACAAAAACTTCGGTAGTCAGGGCTGGAACCATAGTCAGATGAACAACACGCCGGACTCGCTCGACGGCGATAGTCAGGGCTGAGACCAAACAAAACAGCAACATGGCTTCATCTGTCATCTTGTTACATGAATCAGAGAAGAATGAGAAAAACTGGGGCAAATATATTATGAACAGACCATTCAAGAAAAGGACATGTATTTAGAATGATAACACAAATTCAGCTAGTACCATGCTTTTTATTGTCAAGCTAGTTAAAATGAGATAGTAATTCATATAAGAAACAGAGACACAATATGAATATGCATGGCACATATGCAGGTTGTGCAAAAAACAGCACTACAACACATTGCGCCTAAAACAAAATACCATTCTACTATCACGACCATACATTCAACTGGCAAGATCTAACAATACTCGTCAGCACACGCAAACTAACATCACAAAGGCAGGAGAGAATAAAGGAAACCAAGGAAGATACCTGTGGATGATAGTGTCGACGATGATCTGGATAGAGTTAGCATTGATGAGGAAGTGGATGGTGTCCATGGTGTGCTTTAGATGCACACAGCCATGAGCTTCTTGCCGCTGTTGCATCCATTCGCTCGATGATGGGTACCAATGCATCCAAGTAGAACAAAACCACCAACATTAACCCATATATCAAGTGACAGTGAAAACAAGTTGAGAAAAACACTGTAAATATCTATTTCATGTCATGCATAATTCAAACCGAATAAACCTATGCATACGAAGGTGAAATATTACAAAGAAAACACTCATGAGGTAGCATGCATACAAAATCTCTGTGTTGGCAGTAGTAAATACTCTCTGTGTTAGTAGTAGTAAAACTCATGTAGTACCAAGTTAACAACTTTGAGTCAGAAAAGCTAGAAGTGTCTCTTAAGAGAGACCAGAACTTAGAATTAAGGCACATATCATATTCTGAACAGCATCAACACCATGGTAGTAACAATTAACAGTAGTAGGACATCAATGGGGCACAACTTAGTTAACTGCAGACGGATGGACAGACAATTACCTTCTTGAGGCAGGGGCGAGCGTCCTTGAAGTCGAGGAAGATGAGCGTGAGGGCGGCGCTAATGGCACTCCAGGACATGTTGAGGCCGAGCAACAGCGCCACACGCATGCCCAAGGTAATGGTGTACATGCTGAAGGTGATTTTCTCCCCAGATTCAGCGCATGGAATAGCTCCCTTCCGTTCCCAACAACAGCAAGGTACTGGTGCTACTGTCGTGCAAAGAAAAATCTTGTAAGCATGATAGAAGGTTGGGATGGCAGGAAGTGAAAATCCTGTCTAACAACATGAGCAGAGCACTAGTTACAAGCATGATAGAAGTCTGGGTGAAGAATATACGAAACTGAACCAATCAATTCAATTCAAAGGGTGTACCTTGTGTAAATGATGCTAGCAATCTCAATTTTATGCATATATATATATATATATATATATATATATATATATATATATATATAGCAGAAATTTTATTAGATAATCCTAACTCCATACTTAACAGATATTCATTCCTCAAAATACTCAACAGAGAGTATTCCCTGCCACAAGCAGCAAGATGAGCGGGGTTTGGGCGAGATCCAGCGAGGTGCAGGGCTGCTCGTTGGGTAACTAGTACCTGGATGTATGGAGTGAGGAGGGAGAGCTGCAGCATACTAATCTTGGGCGTGAAGAGCTGCAGCATACTAATCTTGGATTCATACCATAGCACCGACCGCCGTCGAGGTCTTGAAGGCTGCGGTGGGTTTCCATGGCCGGGCTTCATCCCGTCGCTTGTCATTGTTCCTCCTGTCCTACCTGCAGAGACAGAGACAGGGGTGAGAGGGAGGGGGAGATTGATCCACCTGTAGTACTAGGATTACACAGCAACTAGTAGCAGAACTAGCAAGAAATAACCAAATTGAGTGTACACCAATATCATATGAATCCGCAACACAATTGAGCAACAGATTGGTAGAAGAATAGCTGTTGCATAAACCATGAACTACAGGTGGTGAATAACCCTTTTCACGAGTATACTAAGCACTAATATGGGTTACAGCTAGTTGACAACTTACACCATGTAGACCATGATGTGAGTATACTAAGCACTCATATGAGTATTACCAAGGACTTCCATGACATTATTACCTGAAAGACATACTGGAAAATTAAAACTGCACTGTTTATGCCTCTGATCACATAAAAGCAGCTACCTCCCTTAACAAATTCACATCACTGTCAGTTTTGTGATATTGTTGCATAAATAGCTCTAAGATCAAGTTAATAAATCTATTTAGAATGTAGTGTGTGCAACAAGAAAGTTGATTAAGAAACCATGCTCTGTCTAGGCATAATACTCCTGACTGTCCTATTTGGATATAAACTTCACTGTCTACACGGTGTCATGGTCGATCCCATCCCATCCCATCTAGGCTCATTTGCTGGTGCTCATCCTCCTACTCCATCTACATGAACAAGAGAAAGTTAGTTGTTTGCATGGAATTCACTTAATAAAACAGTGGGTCAAGCTGAAAATATGTAATACAGATAAGAGTCCTAGGTTATGTATGTACAGAGCAGAGCAGCGGCAAGAGTAATGCAAATCACTGACCAAAACAGTGGGTCAAGCTGAAAATCGGTAACAGAAATTGCAGGATTGAGTATATCAAAACATGCCAGCCATGATAACGCCAGTAAGAAGCCAAAGGCGAAAGATGCTTTGTTTTTGCTTGGAAAGTAAGACTGAGTTGCCGGCTAGCTAGTGGAGTGACATGTTTGTAATGGCAGTTTGGTACTATTGGCTGTAGAAATATGGGAAGAACACATTCATGGTTGGAGGTCAGACACTTGCACGCCCATCTCCAAGGTTGGCTGCTAGTGCTCCATTGATTAATATATGAAATTTGAAAGGGGCTAATATGACCATCAACCTGATTTTCTGAATACTATTACAGTCAGTCAGTCTGCAATAAATATGCAATAATAATGTATAGCCCCAGATTTTCTGAACTATAAAAATGATGTAGCAAAATCAGGGGTTGTAGTAAATGGTACCAAGTGTTCATTTTTTACTAGTCAAGCTAGCTCAGTGCTTCCTTAATAAACTGGAAAGATGCAGCAAATACTGCATCATAGGATAACCTGATATTTCCATAAGTTACATTTGGAAGCTCAACTAGTAGTACGAGTTTAATAAATGGCTCCAATGCGACTCATTAGTCAGGCCATGCAATGAAAAGTATTCATCACTAGCTAGGATGTGTAGAAATACTACTGTAGATTCACTATTAGCAGTACATGCAGTCTAATACAGTCAGACATTATCCTAGATGGAACCCTTGTACTACTGTAGAATTACAATTGCAGAGGAGGGATCGGAAATTACCCTCAAGGGCCCATGGAGATTGCCCCAGCAGCGACCTCAGAGAGGCCAGTGATGAGGACGAGGGACGAGCAGGCAGGTCACCACCACCACCACCCCTGGGCGGCCACGCGTTCACATCCTCCCACTGTGCCGCCGCACCAGGAGACATGGAGCTGGATGAGGAGTGCGACTGGATCTGGAAGGAGTGCTCCAATAAATCAAGGGGATGAAGGATCAAATCAAAGATTGAGGTCGCCGCTTACATCTTACTGATGATCTAGGCGCGGGCGTTGGGATGGAGCCCGGAGCGCCAGTCGCCTCCGGCGATGGGGCGCGGGTGCGTTCGGGTCAACCCCGCCTCTGGTGGCCGCGGTGGCGGGATCTGAGTCTTGGGTGGGGCGCCAGTTGGCGTCCACGCTCCCCCTCCCCTCGCCCCTCCGGCTCGTCCGCCATAGCCAACGAGTAGATCGGGGAGGGAGGTCACTTGATCGGGAGATCGATTGATGGCGACGGCGCCTGGACGGAGAAGTGAGGGGAACTGGGCTCGGCGGTGGGACCAGCGCGGGGGCGAGGGAAGGGCGGAGGTGGCTCGCCTTCCCTTTTCCGACATGGGGCGTGTGGCATGGGGGCGAGGGGGGACAGAGGCGAAGCGGTGAGCGTGCGAGGAACACAGATCGGGGAGGTGCGAGGCCATGAGGAAAAGGAGGTGCGCCGCCGAGGGTGGGACGAGCGCGGCGGCCCTACAGTGGAGGGCGCTGACCGATGCCTCCGGGACGGGCGGAGGAAGAGCGGCGGACGTCCTCCAGGAGGCGAGGAGGAGCGGGTGGTGGCGCGCGGGCGCGTACGGCGGGGTCGGATCTGAATCGGGAGGGATGGGATCGGCAGGGTGGCGGCGGCGATGGGGGAGAGGGAGCGCGTGAGGTGGTGGCGGATCTGGAGCGCTAGGGTTCGTGGGGTGAGAGGGTGAGGGAGTTTTCTTTTTTATTTTTCTTTTTTTGAGACAAAGAGGGGGAGGGGGTGAGGGAGAAAGGGCTGTCGTCGGATCCGAGAGCATCCGACGGTGTTTGAGCACGATCCGCGTGACATGTCCATGGACCAATCAAAATGCAGTACACGTTATGACCTTCTAAATTGGTCGTAATCGACTAAAAATAAGGTGTTGAACCATATTTTTCAAAAAAAGGTGCTGAATCATATAAACTGTTTTATTTTTTTTATGATATGAGAAATTCAAAAAGAAACATTCTCATTGTGTCACCAAATTTGACATAGTTTTTAGGAAAACTAACAAACTTGAAATTGGAATAAGACAAATATCTTTTAGAACTTGTTATGAGAAATGAGTTTTTAGGGGGGGGGTCATTTTCTACTTTTTCAGATGAAACATTCAAATAAATGATCTCATATTGTGCACAAGGGTGCATATTGGAATGACAAACAATGTTGTCTAAGGAATTTTTCATTTTTTTGGACGAAAAAATCATTTTCTATTTTTCGAGTGCCCAAAATGAGTTTTTTTGTGAAGAACCTACCAAATAATTGTTGCAAAATTGCACCAAATCAATTTTCTAAAATATTAGGCCATATTTAATGCACAATTGACCAAATGTTTGGATGTAAAAAGTTTTCATCCACCTCTCGTGAAAAAGACAAGTTTCTGCCGGTTCAGCTGGAAGCGGGTCAAATTTGAACTGCAGTTGCCTCATAGTTTGCTCTTTATCTTTTTAAAAAATCATTTTTAGGTACAAAAGTATCTATATAATAGGAGAAACACCAAAAAAATTCCAAGATTCAACCACTAGTTAGCAATGGTCATACCCGTCGTTTTGACCACATTTTGAAATGGGCATAAAAAATTCAAAAAAAATCAAAAAATTGGAAAACCATCGCATTGTTTCATCATATGTGGCCAAGTTACCGGAAAAAATTATAAACTTGTAATACGGCAATTATTTTAAAAAAGTGTTCTCAGAAATGAGCTATCATGTGTGAAGATTCATGGCTTTCAAGCCAAATGATCAATCTTATGGCCACATTCATGGCATAGTTTGTTCAGATGATCTCATATTGTGCACAAGGGTGCATCTTGGAATTACAAACAATGTTGCCTAAGGGAGTTTTCATTATCTTTGCACGGGATATTCATTTTCCATTTTTTGAGTGCCCGAAATGAGGGTTTTTTGTGAAGGGCCTACCATATATTTGTTGCAAAATTGTACCAAATCAATTTTCTAAAATACTAGGACATATTTAATGCACAATTGACCAAATGGTTGGGTGTAAAAAGTTTTGATCCACCTCTGGTGAAAAAGACAAATTCCCGCTGATTTAGTAGGAAGCGGGTCAAATTTGAACTGTAGCTGCCCTAGAGTTTGCTCTTTATTTTTTCCAAAAATCATTTCTAGGTAAATAAGTATCTATTTAATCATAGAAACACCAAAAAAATTCAAGATTCAACCACTAGCTAGGAACGGTCAAGCCCGCTGTTTTGACCGCATTTTGAAACGGGCATCAAAAATTCAAAAAAAATCAAAAAATTGGAAAACCTTCGCATTGTGTCATTATATGTGACCAAGTTTCCAGGAAAAATAATAAACTTGTAATACGGTAATTATTTTAAAAAAGTGTTCTCAAAAATGAGCTATCATGCGTGAAGATTCATGGCCTTCAAGCCAAATGATCAATCTTATGGCCACATTAATGGCATAGTTTGTTCAAGTGATCTCATATCATGCACAAGGGTGCATCTTGGAATGACAAACAATGTGCCTAAGGAAGTTTTCATTTTCTTTGCACGGAAAATTCATTTTTCATTTTCTGAGTGCCTGAAATGAGTTTTTTTTTGTGATGGAACTACCATATATTTATTGCAAAATTGGACCTAATCAATTTTATAATATACTAGGCCATATATAATGCACAATTGACAAAATGGTTGGGTGTCAAAATTTTTGATCCACCTCTGGTGAAAAAGATGAATTCCCGTCGATTCAGTTGGAAGCGGCTCAAATTTGAATTGTAGCTGCCTCATAGTTTGCTCTTTATTTTTTCCAAAAATTATTTCTAGGTAAATAAGTATCTATTTAATCATAGAAACACCAAAAAAATTCCAAGATTCAACCACTAGCTAGGAACGGTCAAGCCCGCCGTTTTGACCGCATTTTGAAACGGGCATAAAAAAATCAAAAAAATTGGAAAACCTTCGCATTGTGTCTTTATATGTGACCAAGTTTCCAGGAAAAATAATAAACTTGTAATACGGTAATTATTTTAAAAAAATGTTCTCAAAAATGAGCTATCATGCGTGAAGATTCATGGCTTTCAACCCAAATGATCAATCTTATGGCCACATTCATGGAATTGTTTTTTCAAATAATCTAATATCATGCAAAAGGGTGCATCTTGGAATGACAAACAATGTTGCCTAAGGAAGTTTTCATTTTCTTTGCACGGAAAATTCATGTTTCATTTTCTGAGTGCCTAAAATGAGTTTTTTTTGAAGGAACTACCAAATAATTGTTGCAAAATTAGACCTAATAAATTTTATAAAATACTAGGCCATATAATGCACAATTGATAAAATGGTTGGGTGTCAAAAAAATTTATCCACCTCTGGTGAAAAAGACAAATTCCCGTCGATTCAGTTGGAAGCGGGTCAAATTTGAACTACAGCTGCCTCATAATTTGCTCTTTATTTTTTACAAAAATCATTTCTAGGTAAATAAGTATCTATTTAATCAGAAATACATGGTTTTATGGCGAGACATCGAGGTTTGGACGGTGGCCGAGGGCCCCAACTCTAGAGCGCGTAAGCTCGCATGCCCGTCGCGTGGTCACCGCGTGACCGTGGCGTTGCCATGTGTTCTGGGCGGCCTAGGCATGTCTAGTGGGTTGGGCACTCCCCAGGTAGGTGCTAGGAAGAAAATCACAACATAAAATTCTCACGAGGAGACCGAGCGATGCTCAAACATGAATAAGCAGCCAAGTGTTTGATTTGCCGTACGGGAAATGCACATGGCCAATGGGCGTGAGTTTTGGCTGAGGATGATCAGTTACTAAGAAGACCGTCTTCACAAATTTTCACCTCAAAAGGAGGAGCCTAGGTGGTACTTGCTTTACAAAGTACCACACTGGACATAAATACGAATGTTGAAGCTGGGCTCAAAATAATGAATGGATTGAGCTGGCATTTGGTGGAGGATGGTTATTTGGGCATAGGAAAGCACTGTAGAAAATGGATACCATTTGGACATGCCAAAGTGGTACTTCCTTCACAAAGTGCTGCTTTGAACAGAATAGGAAAATGAATATTTTCGAATTATTTTTGAACTAGGCAAGGAATGTTTTTGACATATTTGATGAAGATATGATCCAAAACATTTATGAGAATTTTTGGGAATTTTTGGAATAACAGAAATATAGGTTGCTTCACAACCTAGGGCAAAAACTACCACATGGACATGACACATAGGCAAAACTGATGAGATGACGCCTAGTCATCACAACCCACCACAATCTACAAGGCTATGACCATCTATATTGGTCATTAACAACTAGAAATAAGGCAGCGGACTAGCACTGTTTGCTTTGTGACCATTTCGTGTAAGGAAATTACGACCTTTCTGACCAAAATGGTCGCAATGGTTTAGGGTTTGGAGCCCCCCGAACAGCTTTTGACCAATTGGTCTGAAATGGTCATAAATCTAGGACCAATTCTTCCAGAGTCACTGACAGAAGGTCACTAGTTGACATATTTCTTGTAGTGCTATGGCATTAGGTTCATTGACCCGAATACCATTAATGAGGACATATGGAAGCTTCCATTTTATCAAGCAGGTGTAGAGGAAAGCATGCTAGAGTTCTTGAAGTGCCTCAATACCAATGAAGATATACTACTTCCTTACAACTTCCCGTGAGTCACACTATCTTGTACTACAAATTCTGTTTTTGCTTACTAGCTAGCTAGATGTTAATAATTAAGTGTATACGGTTTACGGTAGTTGATTAATTTTATGCACATGCCCGCTTAATTAAGACATGCAAACGTGTGCGCATGCAGTTGGCACTGGGTCTTGTTAGACATTAAAGTTGAGGAAGGAAAAGTTGAATTACTGGACTCACTAACTAAAGAAGATAAAGACTTCACCATCGTGAAGGGGATAGTCAACAGGTAATTTCAATCATTATTAACTATATCTTGGCCTATTATTAGTTCGTCATTTCCTGATATGAACTATTTAATAACCCCTTTATTAATTTCCTTTGCCGGCGGGCAGGGCATGGGCAAAGTTCATCAAGGTGACTCCAGGCAACTGGGCAAAAAAGTTGTTTTGGCATCGACCAAAGGTAAGTAATTAAGTAGTACTAGCTAGCTACCATCTCTTTAATTCTTGTTTCAATATCATTAATTAATTATCATGCTTGATTAATCATTATCTGATTCAATTCCATTCTCGTAAAGGCCCTGAAGCAGGTGCCGGGGAATAATCTGCGTGCATTATACGTTTGTGAGAACATTCGCATGATGGCGTCTGAAAGGAGCAGATCTGATAGACAGGACTGGGTATGTTTGTCAGAACACTATTCACACCATTATCGATATTTAGTCACACAACTAACACACATGCATATTGATCTCTTTCTTAACAGTTCAGAGAGATGCGGGATAAGCTCCAACCATCGGACCACATACTAGCACTTCAAGAGGAAATAGCTAGATTTTTGCTCGACCAGGTCATAGATCCCAAAGGAGAATACTATTACCCGCTATCGCCCCCATGAACCACTTGTCATCGTGCTCCGGAGGCACCAAGGCAACATATGTAGGAGAAGTTGTATATGTATATACATGTGTATGTGTGAATAATTAATGGTGTTGGTTGTGAGACATTCGATGATATATATATGCGGTTCTACGTACGAGAAAATCTATTTATATATATGCATAACGTGTACAATTTGTAGTACCGTGAAATACCAGCAAAAAAATTGAATGGAAAATAAAGCCACCCCCCCAAACATTTAATACCGGTTGGTGTTACCAACCGGTACTAATGTCCTACGCGGACACGGGTCTGGCTCGTGCCACGTGGTGTCACTTTAGCGCGGGGGGGGGGGGGGGGGGCTTTAGTCCCCACTCTTTAGTGCCGGTTAGCAAACCCGCACTAAAGGCCGTTACGAACCGGCACTAAAGGCCGGTTCTGCACTAGTGGTAGAAACATTTACTATAACAAATCTATATGATGTGAAAGTACATTGAATGATAAATTTAATGGTATTGATTTTTTATTGTATATGTTAATATTTTTGTTTATAATTTTGTCAAAGTTTACAAAGCTTGACCTGGATTAAAGCTAATACACACACTAAATAAAAATGGAGGGAGTATAACTGAAGGATCGAGGTGGCGCTGGTAATTCATGGAACTGCTAATTTTTTTTATTTTATAAAAGATTGTATCCAGTTGTATATGCAAGCAAGAAAATCAATGTATAAGTCTATTATTTTGCTGAGGATAGAAACATAAATGAATTACTGTATGTAGCAATGTACAAAATAACATATAGCCATTGAGCCACAGTGCTACACTAGCAAGCATATGACAAGTGATCTAGCAGGCATGCAAATTCATTGGTTAGTTTAGTTTGTCTACTTATTGCTGAACATCATGCCGTATAAATAGATTACCAAGAAAAGAAATCAACATCACTAGAATTTTCATAAAACCAAATTCAGTTTTCTGATTATTTTTGAAAAATTGATTCACATCTTTTATTTTTTTAGCAGCATAATTGAATATTCATATACAAAATAAAATGTAAACATTTCATATTTAGGAATGTATCCATGTATAAAACATTATGTATTTTCAATGACAAGGATAAACAGGAGGAATAAAAAAATCTGCATAGGATAAAAATACTATCATTACACCTAAGACACCACGTTAGTTGTACAAGAAACATAATGAAGCTGAGCTGAATTTAGCACCTCAAGATGTCAAAGATACAACTCGATGACAACATGCCTGCTTAGTGTAATTAGTTCTCCATGGTGAAGCTCAGTCTCTGCATCTCCTGTTCATGCCGGCGGCATTAATCATAAGAGCAATGACCTCCTCGATGTCATCGTCCGCCAACAACAGTGGCATCGTCGAGTCGTTGTGGAACTTCTTGGCGTGCTCCACGTACTTGTCCATGTGCGGTGTTGCGAAGAGCCATGTGACCTTGATTTGTCTGCCACCCCTTGCCGCGAAACGCTACCGGCCGAGTGAAGACTCCAACGACAACGTGTACGGACGGCCATGCTTCTTGTAAGTTTCTTCGGTTTGCAAGAGCCACATGATCTCGAGGAACTCCATCCAGAGCTTTAGGAATACGCTGCGGACGAATATCTGGGTTTGCTTCCGCCTTTACTACTTCAACTGAGCAACTGGTACGTGACTGTAACGGTGCTTCTTGGTCACCTCTTTTAGGATTGGCTGCATAATTTCCAAAGTCCACCCTAGATGTCTGAACACTTCTCCCAAAAGAACCAGAAGTAGGATGTGCATCTTCAAAATTGTTGTGTACAAAATCCGGAGATTCAGCACTTCCACCATGGCATGGTACTGGTGGTGGAGATTCAGCTCATGTCCAAGGTATGGAATGAGACTAGAAAGTGGGTGAAAAGGAGCATCATCTGGAGCCAAACCAAAATATCCATCTTCATACCATGTGAGTATATCAGTACCCATAAATTGGAGATCCAGATAGTAATAGGTCAACTCCTCTGGGTAACTATCCTGGCCACCAGCTTTTGTTTCAGTGTAACTAGTCTGGCTAGTAGGATAGTCAACATTTGCATTCAACTGAGCATTTGATTCTTTAGGTAGCTTAGTGCTAAGATCGGTATGATCAGCACTTTGACTTGACTCGTTAAATTTTGTGTCTTCCTTGATGCCAGAAAATCCATTTGGACTACTGGGAGCATTTTCCTCAGCAGGCTTCTTTGGTGGACCTGTAATACCACCTTCATTATTTTAAAACGCATCCTTCTCTGATATTAGAGCAGTATATCCTTCATGACTTAACCCGCGAAAAGCTTCAGTGCTTTTATCCTTGTTGGCATTGATACAACAAGCTGGATGGAAATATATATACTCAACTCAAAATGGAAAACAAGAATCATATCACAGATAATAATATCTTCATCCCCTGATGTGCATACCTTCAAACTCTTTAGTTTCTCGCCTTCTGGAGTGCAGTTGTATTTATCGTCGCTTCACTGCTGATGGGAAGTAGTGATAAACAACCACTTTAAAGTTTAAATAAAGTTGGAAGGAGATGCATGGCCTCTTCGTTGTTATCAGGGGTGACAAAGGTAGTGGCCTCAACAGAAGTAGAGAGTTTTATGGGAGGGACTTCTCCGGCCATCTTTGATTGACTGCATACAATCTTTTGTTGCCTGTATATGTCTGAGCATTCTGGGTAGCAGCGTATCAACTCAAGGCAATTTGTTGTCATAAAATATGGCTTGTCCTTCACCCATCTTATGTTGAGCAAATAACCAGGGGATTTTGGTATTCAGTTTGACAAAACCTAGGGTCTAACTCATAATGTGCGTACAAACGCTAGTCCTCGTTGTCTCTATTTTTCTCATTGTTTTGCTACTTTGCTTTATCTTCATTTGATCATCTGTAGCAATACAGTGTACACAAGATATTATACGTAACACTGCTCCTTTTTTTCGAAAGGGAGTTTGCCCCGGCTTCTGCATCAGATAGATGCATACGGCCATATTATTGATAAGCAAAAGGTCCAACTAAAGTCTCGCAGTCTCAAACAAAGAAACAAGTGCCCAAAAAAGAGCACGAAAACAAAAACAGGACTGCCACAACCGGCAGGCAAACAACATATAGGAAACTAAACACCTATCCTATTACATGACCGCCATCCAAATCGGTTGAAGGTATCCCGTGCTACCGTCTCCCATCGGATAGATCCAGTAACCAAATGCTCCCTGGCCTCCATCGGAGTGAGTAGCGATCACATACAGATGAGTGTAGTGGCCCTGAAGATAACCTGCAAGAAATGAATATTTGTTGTTTTGTTAAAAACTAAATCGTTTCTGCAGTTCCAAATTTCCCATAGTAAAGCACATACTCCTACACGGATATCTCGATGTTACTACGTCAATCTCATCTAGCCAAGTCCCAAAAAACCTGTTGATGGAATTCAGAGGAGTTATATTAAAAGCTATGTGGACCGACCTCCACAAAATCTTTGCCGGAGGACAATCAAGAAGGAGGTGTCTGATTGATTCATCACTATAACAAAAACTACATCTTTTAGAACCCGTCAAGTTTCGTTTCGCCAAATTGTCTTTAGTTAAGATGACCTGTTTGTGGACAAACCACATAAACACTTTGGTTTTTAAAGGCACTTTGACTTTTCAAACATGTTCCGAATTAGGAACCACGCTAGTGTAGATAATATTCAAATACATGGATTTCACCGAAAACTCCCCATTCTTAGCTAGTTTCCAGCGTAGCTGATCTGGCTGTTGAGAAAGTTGGACATCCATCAATTTTCTCACAAGATGGAGCTAAGCTTCCCAACGGTCTCCCACTAGCGTCCTCCTGGATTGGATATTAAGAGGAGTTGACTGTAGTACTGTTGCAACGTAAGCGTCTCTTCGCTGAACAATATTATAGAGAGACGGATATTGGATCGCAAGGGGTGTCTCCCCTAGCCATGTATCCTCCCAGAATCTTGTGGAAGTACCATTTCCAATCACAAATTTTTTCCTATTGAAAAAAGCCGATTTCACTCGCATGAGTCCCTTCCAAAAAGGCAAATCAGTAGGCTTACCGTCACCTGGGACAAAGTTTTGGAATGAAGATACTTATTACGAAGAATCCGTGTCCAAGTGGCGTCCGTCTCTATAGATAACTTATACAGCCATTTGTTAAGTAGACATCTGTTCTTCACCTCTAAATTTTCAATGACTAGACCCCCTTGGTCTTTCGGCCTACAAATGATATCCCACTTAGCGAGTCTATATTTTCTTTTTAATTCATCACTCTGCCAAAAGAAGTGTGATCGATAGAAATCTAGCCTTTTTCCATACTCCAACTGGTACTTCGAAAAAAGACAATAAAAAATGGTTCTGTATGAAAGCTTGCGATGGTGGATTGGTATACCCAAATACGTGAAGGGTAAGGACAATATACGTGAGAGTGCCAAAGCCGCTAAGGCCGAAGCCCAGAAGGCCCTCCAGGAGATTGAGGCAATAAAAAAGATAGTGGCGGGTAAGGCATTCTATATGCAAAGCAAGCATGTAAAAGTGAATTATTTGTTACTTACCCGAATCCGGAGCTCTCCAGGGGCGTTCACAGATCTGCATCGTAGTGTGTCCGATGCTGTCGCGTTCTACCGAGCTGAGGAGGGGAGCTCGACGGAAAAGGTGTTCTGGTCTCAATATGCTGAGGCCGGACATCCGGTGCCCCTGAGCGACCAGCTGAAGCAGCTGGTCGAGCTCCACAAGGTGGCCGAACAGGCCATGAAGGGCCTCATAGTTCGGTTGTGGCCTAAAGAAGCCATGCCTAGGAGCTACTTCGGTCTAGTGCGGCAGCTGGTGGACGCCTGTCCATGGATCGAAGTCATCAAGCGCTCCGTCTGCATTGAAGGTGCCCGTCGGGCCCTTGCCCGTGCTAAAGTGCACTGGGGCAAGATGGACGCCGAGAAGCTTGTGATGGACGCGCCACCGCCGGGCAAGGAGTATCGCAAGCCTGAGATGTACTATGAGGGCGTCCTGAAGGGTGCCCGCCATATAGCGGGTGAATGCTCCAAAGATGTAATTTTTTAGTAGACTCACATTTGTTATCCTGTATGCTGAAAACTTTGTTCATATGCGCTAAGCAACGCTTGTTAATTTAAAATATTACCTTCTATGCGGCCGTTTATCAAATTTGAGAGATGGCGAGTCGTTGGCTCAGCCCCCATGCCACGTTTGCTGGGGTGTTCGGGATAAACTTGAGCGCTCTTGTTCCCATTATTGGGTCCTTCGAGGGAGGCGTTCAACACGACGAACGAGGCAACCAGACTATAATGCTTGAACACTCTCACTTAGCCATAGAATTCTATAATTTTAAATTTCGGCGAAGCCCCTGGTATTCAGAAGACCGAGTTAGGGGCGCTATCCACGCTTGGCCGGACAATGCCGACTCCTCGCTCTAAGCGGCATGAGTCTTTAGGGACCCGAAAAACCTCTCGAACAGCGACCGGCTCTCGCCCTATCATGACGGTCAGTTTTAGCTTTCTCCACTGAGGTGCTCAACCCAGCTCAACCGGGGCACAATCGCAGTGGTTCTCCCAGCGCTACCTTAGCCGATATAACAGAACGTAAGGTACCAAAACATGGGAGCCGGGCAAACCCAACTATTGACCCAAGACATGATTCGGAGCCGATGCATATAATGCTATAAGTTCGGGGTGCCGCACTTGTGAAAGTGTTCGGACTTATCACACCATGTTTTGGGGTACTTAAGCCCCTGGTGTATTGACCGTACCAAGTTGTACGGGTGCAACATGTCATAGATGAACATTTATGAAAAAAAAGGAATGCAATAATAAGCAGAAGCTATGTATTGTTTATTCAAAAGATACTGCAATGAAAGAAGAATGATACAAATAGTGCAATAAGCAAGGGATGGGACTATTTAACATGTCGCCCTCCAGGGGTAGGCTGCGGGATGGTATGTAAAACAGGTATACTGCTTGTAATAGAGACCACCTGGACACTCGACGTAGCTTTTCTGCTTCCCTGGCTGTTGCATCGTGAGTTCGGCGATTCTACTGCTGGACGGGGCTTCTGGAAAACGAAGTCCTGAGAATAAGAAAGAAAAAAAGAATGACACAATTGGGAGCCCCTGGTGCGGTTGAGCCGCACTCTGGGCATGCCGTGGTCGTGCCCCTTCCCCTATGCCCATGGTATCTCCAGAGCGTAGTTATGTACGCGTGGTACTGGTCTCGCGATTTCGTGAGGGCTGGGGTTTGGGCCGCATTGCTACGCGTGCTCGGAACGTGCCAGGCGGTCTTGTTGTAGGTTACTCCGGGCGCGCTTGACGGTGTCCGGACGTTTAGTAGTCGGACTCGAGAATTGCCTTAAGAGGCTGCTTTGTACTTCCGCCGCGAGGGCCACCGTATGCTCCTCCGTTCGGAGAGAGCATTCGGTGTTTCCATTGACCATGATTACTCCTCGAGGGCCTGGCATCTTGAGCTTGAGGTATGCGTAGTGCGGCACCGCATTGAACTTTGCAAATGCGGTTCGTCTGAGCAGTGCGTGATAGCCGCTGCGGAACGGGACTATGTCAAAGATTAATTCCTCGCTTCAAAAGTTATCCGGGGATCCGAAGAACACTTCGAGTGTAACTGAGCCTGTACAGTTGGCCTCTACACCTGGTATAACGCCTTTAAAGGTCGTTTTTGTGGGTTTAATCCTTGAGGGGTCTATGCCCATTTTGCGCACTGTATCCTGGTAAAGCAAGTTCAGGCTGCTGCCGCCGTCCATCAGGACTCGAGTGTGGTGAAATCCGTCAATGATTGGGTCAAGAACCAATGCGGCGAATCCGCCGTGGCGGATGCTAGTGGGGTGGTCCCTTCGATCAAAAGTGATCGGGCAGGAGGACCACGGGTTGAACTTTGGGGCGACTGGCTCCATCGCGTATACGTCCCTTAGTGCATGCTTCCGCTCCCTTTTGGGTATGTGGGTTGCGTGTATCATGTTCACCGTCCGCACTTGTGGGGGAAAACCCTTCTGTCCTCTATTGTTCGGCGGTCGGGGCTCCTTCTCGTCATCGCTATGCAGCCCCTTGTCGTTGTTTTCGGCATTTAACTTGCCTGCCTGCTTGAACACCCAACAATCCCTGTAGGTGTGGTTGGTTGGTTTTTCGGGGGTGCCATGTATCTGGCACGAGCGATCGAGTATTCGGTCCAAATTGGACGGGCCGTGAGTATTTCTTTTGAACGGCTTTTTCCGCTGACCGGGTTTAGAGCCTCTGAATCCGGCATTGACTGCCGTATCTTCAGCATTATCGCCGTTAATGCGGTGCTTGTGCTTGTTGCGACGTGACCTGCCATTGCTGTCCTTGGTATCCGAACTACCAGGGTTTTTAGTCAGGTTGTTACTGCGAGCTAGCCAGCTGTCCTCTCCCACGCAGAAGCGGGTCATGAGTGATGTGAGGGCTGCCATGGATTTTGGCTTTTCTTGTCCTAGGTGCCGGGCAAGCCACTCGTCGCGGATGTTATGTTTGAAGGTTGCAAGGGCCTCTGCATCTGAACAGTCATTGATTTGATTTTTCTTGGTTAAGAGCCGTGTCCAGAATTGTCTGGCCGGTTCATCTGGCTGCTGAATTATGTGGCTTAGGTCATCAGCTTCTGGTCGTCGCACATATGTGCCCTGGAAGTTATCAACGAATGTGGCTTCCAGGTCTTCCCAACAACCAATTGATTCTGCTGGCAAGCTGTTGAGCCAATGCCGCGCTGGTCCTTTAAGCTTGAGTGGGAGGTATTTGATGGCGTGTAGATCATCACCGCGGGCCATGTGGATGTGAAGGAGATAGTCGTCGATCCAAACCGCAGGATTTGTTATGCCGTCGTATGATTCAATGTTTACGGGTTTGAAACCCTCGGGGATTTGATGATCCATTACTTGGTCTGTGAAGCATAGTGGGTGTGCGGCGCCTCTGTATTGGGCTATATCATGATGTAGCTCAAATGAGCTTTGTCTACTGTGTTCGGCCTGGCTGGAATTGCTGTATTCGGCGTGACGGTTGTCATCACATGTCGTGGGGCGCCCACGCGATCCGTAGATCGATGTTATTTGCCTTGCCTTGTCCTCCAATATGTCTCACAAGTATGGCGCATTTCCCCGTGGCTTTGTACTTTTCGAGCGACGCCAGGGTGCGGCTTTAGTGGAGGACCTAGAGGCCTCTCTGTCGCGGCCACGAGGTGGCCGGTCGGCCGCGTCATGCACTAGTGATGTAGGTTTTGGTGCTTCCTCCTCTAATTGGGGTAGTAGCCTGCGTTTTGGGTAGCTCTTGGAGGTGCGATCGAGTTTGTACTCTTTGGCTGCAAGGACTTCGGTCCATCTGTCAGTTAGCAAGTCTTGGTCGGCTCTAAGCTACTGCTGCTTTTTCTTGAGGCTGCTTGGCGTGGCCATAAGCATGCGCTTGAAATGCTCTTGTTCGACGGGATCCTTGGGCACGACAAATTCGTCGTCGTCGAGGCTTGCTTCATCTTCGGAGGAAGGCATATAATTATCGTCCTCTACCTCTCTGTCTGCCGCTCTATAATGAGGGTTGGCTTCTCCCTCCTCCTGTGCTGAATCCTGCTGGAGGGGGTTGTCTTCGGCACTGTCTAGGGTGTTATTATCTCCCGTGCCAGAATCACCATTTTTGTTGTGGCGGGATTTAGAGCGGCGCCGCTGACGCCGGCGCTTGGGCTGTTTCTTGGAGGGGTCATCCTCCGCTGTACCATTGCCATTCCCATCCTTTGGGATGTCCACCATGTATATGTCGTATGATGAGGTGGCCTTCCAGTGCCCTGTAGGCGCTGGTTCTTGGTTGTCTCCTGCATCGTCGTCCATACCATCGATGTCTTCGGAGTTGAAGTCGAGCATGTCGGTTAAATCATCGACAGTGGCTACAAAGTGGGTGGTGGGTGGGCGTAGAATTTCTTCGTCGTCCGCATCCCAACCTTCCTGACCATAGTCCGGCTAGGGTTCTCCTGATAAAGAGAGAGACTTTAGTGAATTCAGGATGTCGCCAAAGGGTGAGTGCTGAAAGATGTCTGCGGCAGTGAACTCCATAACCGATGCCCAATCGGATTTGATTGGCAGGGGCGCGGGAGGTTCGGATTCCGGAGAGGAGTCCGGCACCTCGGAGTCACGGGCTTTGCAAAGGACAGGGATGGTGTTCGGCTCAATCGCTGTAGATATCGTAGCCCCCGAGGCGGTGTCCATCCACTCGTCCTTGATCGGCGAAGTCGGCTCCGAGCTAAGGGTTGGAGCGGACGCTGGTGCGGCCTCCAGGGCACTGTTCGGCGGCAGAGCTAGATCATACCCATCGAGACAGTGTGGCTCGCTTGGCTGTGGCTTGAATCCGTCGAAGATCAAGTCTCCGCGGATGTCAGCCGTGTAGTTCAAACTCCCAAATCTGACTTGATGGCCAGGGGCGTAGCTTTTGATCTGCTCCAGATGGCCAATTGAATTGGCCCGCAGTGCAAAGCCGCCGAATACGAAGATCTATTCGGGGAGAAAAGTCTCACCCTGGACCGCGTCGTTGTTGATGATCGAAGGAGCCATCGGGCCTAAAAGTGACGACACAGAGGAACTCTCAATGAAAGCACCAATGTCGGTGTCAAAACCGGCGGATCTCGGGTAGGGGGTCCCGAACTGTGCGTCTAGGAGGATGGTAACAGGAGACAAGGGGCACGATGTTTTTACCTAGGTTCAGGCCCTCTCGATGGAGGTAAAACCCTACTCCTACTTGATTAATATTGATGATATGGGTAGTACAAGAGTAGATCTACCACGAGATCAAAGAGGCTAAACCCTAGAAGCTAGCCTATGGTATGATTGTTGTTCGTCCTACGGACTAAAACCCTCCGGTTTATATAGATACCGGAGAGGGTTAGGGTTACACAGAGTCGGTTACAATGGTAGGAGATCTACATATCCGTATCGCCAAGCTTGCCTTCCACGCCAAGGAAAGTCCCATCCAGATACGGGACGAAGTCTTCAATCTTGTATCTTCATAGTCCGGGAGTCCGGCCAATGGTGATAGTTCGGCTATCCGGACACCCCCTAATCCAGGACTCCCTCAAGGTGGTGAGCCAAATAAATCTACTAAAGCATTATAAGAATCAAAAGTATGACTACCCAATAAATTTCCCTCCGGTAATGGTATCAAGGATAAATCTATACCAAGGATTAGCACCTACGTAAAAATTACGAAGAAGAACTGAAGTAGATTGCTTCCTGGTTGATCTATTTTGAGCATTGCAAATTCTATACCAAGCGTCTTTTAGATTTTCTCCCTCCCTTTGCTTAAAATTTAGAACTTCATTCTCGGGAGATAAAGGAGAAGATATGAGACTAGTCATGACGACAAGCAAGCAAACTAACACGCGAGCAAACAGACGGACGAGGAAAAAGGCAACAGGAAAAAGAGGAGGAGATTGGGAAAGAGAGGGCGAATACAACGACAAGGGTGAAGTGGGGGAGAGGAAAACGAGAGGAAAATAATGTAAATGCGAGAGAGATGGGTTTGTGATGGGTACTTGGTATGTCTTGACTTGAGCGAAGACCTCCCCGGCAACGGCGCCAGAAATTCTTCTTGCTACGTCTTGCGCTTGCGTTGGTTTTCCTCGAAGAGGAGAGGGTGATGCAGCAAAGTGTAGCGTAAGCATTTCCCTCAGTTTTGAGAACCAAGGTATCAATCCAGTAGGAGGCTCCTCAAAAGTCCCACGCACCTACACAAACAAACTGAGAACTCGCAACCAACGCGATAAAGGGGTTGTCAATCCCTTCACGACCTCTTGCGAAAGTGAGATCTGATAGAGAGATAATAATATATTTTTGGTATTTTTGATATAGAGATGCAAAGTAAAAAGTAAAAGGCAAAGTAAAAAATAAAGCAAGTATAAAAGTAATGGAGATTGATATGATGAGAATAGACCCAGGGGGCATAGGTTTCACTAGTGGCTTCTCTCAAGAGCATAAGTATTCTACGGTGGGTGAACAAATTATTGTTGAGCAATTGACAGAATTGAGCATAGTTATGACTATATCTAGGTATGATCATGTATATAGGCATCACGTCCAAGAAAAGTAGACCAAAACAATTCTGCATCTACTACTATTACTCCACTCATCGACCGCTATCCAGCATGCATCTAGAGTATTAAGTTAAAAACAGAGTAACGCCTTAAGCAAGATGAGATGATGTAGAGGGATAAATTCATGCAATATGGTAAAAAAAACCATCTTGTTATCCTCGATGGCAACAATACAATACGTGCCTTGCTGCCCCTTCTGTCACTGGGAAAGGACACCACAAGATTGAACCCAAAGCTAAACACTTCTCCCATTGCAAGAACTACCAATCTAGTCGACCAAACCAAACAGATAGTTCGAAGAGACTTGCAAAGATAACTCAATCATACATAAAAGAATTCAGAGTAGATTCAAATATTATTCATAGATAAACTGGATCATAAACCCACAATTCATCGATCTCAACAAACACACCGCAAAAAGAAGATTACATCGAATAGATCTCCACAAGATAGGGGGAGAACATTGTATTGAGATCCAAAAATAGAGAAGAAGCCATCTAGCTACTAGCTATGGACCCGAAGGTCTGAAGTAAACTACTCAAACTTCATCGGAGGGGCTATGGTGTTGATGTAGAAGCCCTCCATGGTGGATGCCCCCTCCGGCGGAGCTCCGGAACAGGCCCCAAGATGGGATCTCGTGGATACAGAAAGTTGCGGCGGTGGAATTAGGTTTTTGGCTCCCCTTTTGATCTGTCGGGGGTACGTAGGTATATATAGGAGGAAGGAGTACGTCGGTGGAGCAACAGGGGGCCCACGAGGTAGGGGGGCGCGCCCAGGGGGACGCCCCCCACCCTCGTGACCGCCTCTTTTGTTCCTTGGAGCAGGGTCCAAGTCTCCTGGATCACGTTCGGTGAGAAAATCACGTTCCCTAAGGTTTCATTCCATTTGGACTCCGTTTGATATTATGTTTCTTCGAAACACTGAAATAGGCAAAAACAGCAATTCTGGGCTAGGCCTCTGGTTAATAGGTTAGTCCCAAAAAAATGATATAAATGTGTAAAATAAAGCCCATAAACATCCAAAAGGGGTAATATAATAGCATGGAACAATCAAAAATTATAGATACGTTGGAGACGTATCAAGCATCCCGAAGCTTAATTCCTGCTCGTCCTCGAGTAGGTAAATGATAAAAAGAGAATTTTTGATGTGGAATGCTACCTAGCATAATTCATAATGTAATTTTCTTCGTTGTGGCATGAATGTTCAAATCCAAATGAATACAAAATAAAAGTTCATATTGACATAAAAAATAGTAACACTTCAAGCACACTGATCAAAGTAATCATGTCTTCTCAAAATAACATGGCAAAAGAAAGTTCATCCCTCCAAAATCATATAGTTAGGCTATGCTTCATTTTCGTCACACAAAGATGTTCCCAACTTCTATACCCCCGATGACAAGCCAAGCAATTGTTTCATACTTAAATAATCTCAAACTTTTTCAACCTTCACGCAATACATGAGCGCGAGCCATGGATATAGCACTATGGGTGGAATAGAGTATGATGATGGGGATTGTGTGGAGAAGACAAAAAAAGATAAAGTCTCATATTGACGAGGATAATCAACGGGCTATGGAGATGCCTGTCAATTGATGTCAACATGAGGAGTAGGGATTGCCATGCAACGGATGCACTAGAGCTACAAATGCTCAACAAAGAAAAACTAGTGGGTGTGCACCGAACTTGCTTTCTCATGAAGACCTAGGTCATTTGAGGAAGCCCATCGTAGGAATATACAAGCCAAGTTCTATAATGAAAAATTCCCACTAGTATGAAAAACACAACTTATGAGACTCACTACATGAAAAACAAGGTTCTACTTTGAAGCACAAGATATGAGACTCACTACATGAAGAACAAGGTGCTGCTTTGAAGCACAAGTGTGGAAAAAGAGATAGTAACATTGCCCTTTTTTTGGGCCTTTCCCTTTTTTTCTTTTCTTTTTGGCCTTTCTTTTTTTTCTTTGGGCAATGTTCTAATAATGATGATCATCACACTTCTATTGATTACAACATAAGAATTACAACTCGAAACTAGAAAAAGATATGACTCTATATGAATGCCTCCGGCGGTGTACCGGGATGGTGCAATGAATCAAGAGTGACATGTATGAAAAATAGTGCAAGGTGGCTTTGCCACAAATACGATGTCAACTACATGATCATGCAATGGCAATATGACAAAAGTAAAGTATGTCATGAACATGAAGAACGGAACGGTGGAAAGTTTCATGGCAATATATCTCGGAATGGCTATGGAAATGCCATAATAGGTAGGTATGGTGGCTGTTTTGAGGAAGATATAAGGAGGTTTATGTGTGATAGAGCGTATCGTATCACGGGGTTTGGATGCACCGGTGAAGTTTGCACCAACTCTCAAGGTGAGAAAGGGCAATGCACGGTACCATAGAGTCTAGCAAAGGTGGAAAGGTAAAAGTGTGTATAATCCATGGACTCAACATTAGTCAAAAGAACTCATATACTTATTGCAAAAAGTCATCAAAAATCAAGTACTATGCGCATGCTCCTAGGGGGATAGATTGGTAGGAAAAGACCATCGCTCGTCCCCGACCGCCACTCATAAGGATGCACAAGCCAAGTACACTTCATGTTTCAAATTTGTTACACAACTTTAATCATACGCGCATGCTAAGGGATTTGCTAACTTCAACACAAGCATTCTTTGAATTCATAATCACCCAACTAGCATGACTTTAATATCACTACCTCCATATCTCAAAACAATTATCAAGTATCAAGTTGATCATAGCATCCAATTCACTTCCTATGATAGTTTTTATTATACCCAACTTGGATGCTCATCATTCTAGGACCAACTTTAAGATAATAGCAAATACCATGTTGTTATAAAATACTCTCAAAATAATATAAGTGAGGCATGAGAGACTAGCAATTTCTTCAAACTTAAGACACCACCGTCATGCTCTAAAAGATATAAGTGAAGCACTAGAGCAAAAACTATCAAGCTCAAAAGATATAAGTGAAGCACATAGAGTATTCTAGCAAATTCTAATCAAATAGGCTTCTCCCAAAAGGTGTGTACAGCAAGGATGATTGTGGCAAACTAACAAGCAAAGACTAATATAATACACGACGCTCGAAGCAAAACACATATCATGTGGCGAATAAAAATATAGCTCCAAGTAAAGTTACCAATGAACGAAGATGAAAGAGGGGATGCCTTCCCGGGGCATCCCCAAGATTAGGCTTTTGGCTACTCTTGAATATCTTGGGGTGCCATGGGCATCCCCAAGCTTAGGCTCTTGCCACCCTTTATTCCATAGTCCATAAAAGCTTTACCCAAAACTTGAAAACTTCACAACACAAAACTCAACAGGAAATCTTGTAAGCTCCGTTAGTGAAAGAAAACAAAACCACCACATAAGGTACTGCCATGAACTCATTCTTTATTTATTTTGGTGTTAAACCTACTTTATTCCTACTTCTTTATGGTTCATAAACTAATTTACTAGCCATAGATGCATTGAAATAAGCAAACAACACACGGAAAACAGAATCTGTCATAAACAGAACAGTCTGTAGGAATCTGTAACTAACACAAACTTCTGCAACTCTAAAAATCCTACCAAAATAGGAAGTCCTGGACAATTTGTCTATTGAACAGCAGTAAAAAGAATCAATGCAAAAGCACGTTCCTGTGATTTAACAAAATTATATTCGTGCGTGCAAAGTTTCTGTTTTTCAGCAGAATCAAATCAACTATCATCGTAGGTTATCCTATAGGTTCTACTTGGCACAAACACTAATTAAAACATAAAACCACATCTAAACAGAGGCTATATGGATTATTTATTCCTAAACAGAAGCAAAAACAAAAAAACAAAAAGAAAAATTGGGTTCCCTCCCAACTAGCGCTATCGTTTAACGCCCCTAGCTAGGCATAAAAGCAAGGATAGATTTAGGTATTGCCATCTTTGGTAGGCAATTCTTCAATGAGGCATCTATCTTTCTTAGAAATTTCTTCCTTTCTAGTAATTATCAAATTCTTAGGTAGAAGGTCGAAAAATTCATCCATAGCAAATGGTTCCTTAATGAAGGCAAAAAGATTGGGATGAACACTTATAGATTTAGGATCCGCAGTCTCCTTACTAGATGATTCACCCTTATTCTTAGGAACATCAATAAGCTTAGTATTTTTAATAGATGAACTTGGAGTGTTTTGTACGGAAGAAAAAGCGGTTCCCAAATTGGTAATGATACCCTCAAGTTTATCGATTTTTGTGGAATCTAGATTTATTTTCTCATTAACTATGGGTTCTTTTTCTTTAATATTTTTCAAAGTCATTCCTACCTTAGATCCATATTGGGTAATTTGATTGTGGATCTTTTTATCAAGATTTTCAATTAATTCAATGGTAGCAACTTTATTCTCAATAATTTCAAGTCTTTGCATAACATGCTCCAAAGTTAACATAGTTCCCTTAATCAAAAGAGGTGTGTCGGTGTCAAAACCGGCGGATCTCGGGTAGGGGGTCCCGAGTTGTGCGTCTAGGCGGATGGTAACAGGAGACAAGGGGCACGATGTTTTTACCCAGGTTTGGGCCCTCTCGATGGAGGTAAAACCCTACTCCTGCTTGATTAATATTGATGATATGGGTAGTACAAGAGTAGATCTACCACGAGATCGAAGAGGCTAAACCCTAGAAGCTAGCCTATGGTATGATTGTTGTTCGTCCTACGGACTAAAACCCTCCGGTTTATATAGACACCGAAGAGGGTTAGGGTTACACAGACTAGGTTACAATGGTAGGAGATCTACATATCCGTATCGCCAACCTTGCCTTCCATGCCAAGGAAAGTCCCATCCGGACACAGGACGAAGTCTTCAATCTTGTATCTTCATAGTCCGGGAGTCCGGCCAATGGTGATAGTTCGGCTATCCGGACACCCCCTAATCCAGGACTCCCTCAGTAGCCCCTGAACCAGGCTTCAATGACGACGAGTCCGGCGCGCATATTGTCTTCGACATTGCAAGGCGGGTTCCTCCTTCGACTTCCAACCATAGAGAGAATAATCTTTACACAAATTCAATCTGTTGACGTATTCTCTGGCGTGACGTCACACCACGGCCAAGCCTTTATTGGAATCGTTTTTACTGTCCCACCTCAGCGTGTTTAGCGAGGCGGTTTCCTTGGCACGTCTTATCAAAGCGGAGATCGTGCCCCCTTATTCCGGGATTCTCATCAATACGGGCGTGGGTAGTCCAACCGCGCCATTGATTACACCGCTTGGGAGATAAGCGAGTTTTACCAGGCTAGTGGGGACGCATAGTTTCGTCCGTCCATATAAGGGGATAAGGATCCACCTTTTTACCTACGCCTTCTTCCTCCTTTGCTTATCCATTTCCGCGCACTCGAGCTCCAGTGCCCAAGTCCGCACATCTCGCCTCAACCTTCCCCAGCCATGTCCGGAGTGGGAGGCAAGTGGATGGCCTCCTTCGTCATGGAGGGGCACATCAAAAAGTTGAGGAAGGCCGGATACCTGCACAACGACATTGCGCACCGGCTTCCAGATGAGGGGCAGCTCGTCCTCACCCCCAGGCCCCATGAGAGGGTGGTGTTCCTTCCCCAGTTCCTCCGCGGACTGGGCTTCCCACTCCACCCATTTGTCCGAGGGCTCATGTTCTACTACGGCCTGGATTTCCACGATCTGGCCCCGAATTTCATCCTCAACATCTCAGCGTTTATCCTTGTGTGCGAGGCCTTCCTCCGCATCAAGCCCCACTTCGGCTTATGGCTGAAGACCTTCAATGTCAAGCCGAAGGTAGTGGGCGGCCTGCAGGCGGAGTGTGGAGGCGCCATGGTGGGCAAGATGCCCAATGTCATATGGCTCGAGGGCTCCTTCATGGAAACCATCAAAGGGTGGCAATCAGGGTGGTTCTACATCACCGAGCTGCATGACCCTGAATGGGCAGCGGCCCCCGAATTCCGATCTGGCATCCCCACACGGCTCACCTCCTGGAAAGAGAAGGGCCTGACATGGGGTGATTTGGAAGAGCTGACCGGACTCCAAACCTGCGTCCAAAACCTTGTGAACAAGAAGATCAAGCTCGTCAACGTAGTCCAGGTCATGCTCATCCACCGGATCCTCCCGTGCCAACAATGGGCCTTCAACTTGTGGGAGTTTGATCCGGCACAACACCAAACCTTGAGCAGGCTCTTCGACACTACGTACGAAGATGCCTGGAAGGTGTTGTTCAAGGGCGTCAAGGCTCCCGCACCGCTACCGAAGATCGCGGATTCAGCTCGCAGCAGCAAGCCGGCGAGGTAAGCTATTTTACCCTTTACAGGACACTTGTTTTTCATAGTTTGACTCTATGCGGGATCTAAACTCCCTTACCTTTGACAGGCCTGGCAGAAGAAGTCCGGGCAGGTTAACTGTCCGGCTCCCTCACCAGAAGACCCAGCGGACACCCGATTGACGGGGCTGCTGGTTCCGGCACCACACATGGTGCCGGATAAGAAGGACAAGAAGAAGGCCACGGGAACCCGAAAGAGTTCCCGGCGTCAGGTGTTATCGGACTCATTGTTCGATGACTCTGAGGCGGACTCCTCCCGCGAAGACGAGGAGGAGAAAAAAAGGCTTCTCCCCCAGCGGGGAGAGAGAAGAAAAGGAAGGCCTCCCCAACTCGGGAGGCTGGAGGGTCCAAGAAGGGAAGGACCCTTCCTCCGGACTACTCCACCAATGCCGACGACGGCAAAGAGGAGTGTCCACCGAGGGCTAAGCCCCTGGCGACATCGTAAGTGTCTGGATACCAGAATAATTCATGGCGTTTCGTTTGTCGCATAGAATCTCCTAACGCCGAATACAACCCTGCAGCCCGCCCAAGGACGGGCTCGACATTTCAACGAGCGGCTCCCTGGCTCCATCGGACGTGAATAGCACTTCACTTCTGGCCGCCTCCTCTCCTTGCGCTGCTGATGACGCCGAGGTGGGGTCCCAAAAGGGGCCCAGCCAGGAGGAGGAGGTCCCGGAGGTGCCGCAAGGCAACCTCCCGGACTTTGGGCATAAGGGGGATCAAACCCCAAGGGGTTCTAAGTCCGGCCCAGGGCCGAACTCCGCACCGGAACCTTCAGTGGTTCCGGAGTCCTGCAGGCGGCCCCTTCGTAAGAAGGGCAAGACTGCGATGCCGGTGGCCTCTGTCCAACCGAAGGCACCAGATAGCTTGCTGGAGGCGCTTAATGGTGCCTCCATCGACGAGGAGCACCGCATTATCATGAGTGCGGTGATCCAGAAAGTTCAGTCCGCCAAGAGCGGGCTGACTGAAGCCTGTACCAGCCTTCTAACAGGCTTTGAGGTAAGTTTTTAAGATATGTAAGAATGTTACCGCATAGACAGTAGCCCCTGATGCTTAGTTTGGTGTTCGGAAAGAAAAGCCGAGCTGAGGATCTAAAAAGATATACGCAGGAGTCTAACATAAATATGTCAATATGGGAATGCAGGCTGCGCTGCTGACCTCTACCGCACTGACTGCGAAGGTCAATGCATTGAAGGAGAGCCTTGAGCGGTCCGAGAACGAGCTCGGCCTTGCCAAGAAGCAGCTCGAGGACAAGGAAGGTAAGTAATACCTTATTAAAGTAATACCTTATAGAAAGGATTTGGTTGCAAAAAATGACAGGAATAACGTGAGTATTGCAGGGGCCACGAACGAGGTGGCGACCCTGAAGGAAGCGGTGTCCAAGGCCGAAAATAGTGCGGCACGGAGCGCACCGAGCGAGAGAAGCAGGAGGCGCGGGTGGCGGAGGTGCGGCAAGAGCTCCAGGCTCTCGTGGAAAAACATGAGAGTTTGGAGCGTGACTCGAAGACTCGAGAGTCCGAGCTCGCCTTGGCTCTTGAGAGTGCCAAAGCCGCTAAGGCCGAAGCCTAGAAGGCCCTCCAGGAGATTGAGGCGATAAAAAAGATAGCGGCGGTAATGCATTCTATATGCAAAGCAAGCATGTAAAAGTGAATTATTTGTTACTTACCCGAATCCGGAGCTCTCCAGGAGTGTTCGCAGATCTGCCCCGTAGTGTGTCCGATGCTGCCACATACTACTGAGCCGAGGAGGGGAGCTCAACGGAAAAGGTGTTCTGGTCTCAATATGCTGAGGCCGGACATCCGGTGCCCCTGAGCGACCAGCTGAAGCAGCTGGTCGAGCTCCACAAGGTGGCCGAACAGGCCATGAAGGGCCTCATAGTTCGGTTGTGGCCTAAAGAAGCCATGCCTAGGAGCTACTTCGGTCTAGTGCGGCAGCTGGTGGACGCCTGTCCATGGATCGAAGTCATCAAGCGCTCCATCTGCATTAAAGGTGCCCGTCGGGCCCTTGCCCGTGCTAAAGTGCACTGGGGCAAGATGGACGCCGAGCAGCTTGTGACGGACGCGCCACCGCCGGGGAAGGAGTAACGCAAGCCCAAGATGTACTATGAGGGTGTCCTGAAGGGTGCCCGCCTTATAGCGGGTGAATGCTCCAAAGATGTAATTTTTGAGTAGACTAACATTTGTTATCCTGTACGCTGAAAACTTTGTTCATATGTGCTAAGCAATGCTTGTTAATTTAAAATATTACCTTCTGTGCGGCCGTTTATCAAATTTGAGAGATGGCGAGTCGTTGGCTTCAGCCCCCATGCCACGAGTGCTGGGGTGTTCGGGATAAACTTGAGCGCTCTTGTTCCCATTCTTGGGTCCTTCGAGGGAGGCGTTCAACACGACGAACGAGGCAACCGGACTATAATGCTTGAACACTCTCACTTAGCCATAGAATTCTATAATTTTAAATTTCGGCGACGCCCCTGGTATTCGGAAGACCGAGTTCGGGGCGCTATCCACGCTTGGCCGGACAATGCCGACTCCTCGCTCTAAGCGGCATGAGTCTTTAGGGACCCAAAAAACCTCTCGAACAGCGACCGGCTCTCGCCCTATCATGACGGTCAGTTTTAGCTTTCTCCACTGAGGTTCTCAACCCAGCTCAACTGGGGCACAATCACAGTGGTTCTCCCAGCGCTACCTTAGCCGATATAACGGAACGTAAGGTACCAAAACATGGGAGTCGGGCAAACCCAACTATTGACCCAAGACATGATTCGGAGCCGATGCATATAATGCTATAAGTTCGGGGTGCCGCACTTGTGAAAGTGTTCGGACTTATCACACCATGTTTTGGGGTACTTAAGCTCCTGGTGTATTGACCGTACCAAGTTGTACGGGTGCAACATGTCATAGATGAACATTTATGGAAAAAAAGGAATGCAATAATAAGCCGAAGCTATCTATTGTTTATTCAAAAGATACTGCAATGAAAGCAGAACGATACAAATAGTGCGATAAGCAAGGGATGGGACTATTTAACATGTCCCCCTCCAGGGGTAGGCTGCGGGATGGTATGTAAAACAGGTATACTTCTCGTAATAGAGACCACCACTACTAGGGAAAAGCCTATACACAGAAAGTTACTAGTAGCGAGGGTTAAAAACCCTTGCTACTGCTACTTACCAGTAGCACAGGTTTTTAAACCTCGCTACTACTAAGTTTATAGCAGTAGCGCGGGTTTTTAACCCTCGCTACTACTAAGCGGTCTCTACCGTGCCCCCTGGGACATGCCATAGTAGTAGCGCGGGTTTTTAAAACCGCGCTACTACTAAGTTTGCTAGCAGTAGCGTTGGTTTTTAGCCCTCGCTACTACTAAGTGGTGCCATAGTAGCAGCGAGGGGGTAAAAAACCACGCTGCTACTAAAGGTCCCATTTTCAAACTCTACCCCCCCCCCCTTGTGGATCGCCTTTTTAGTTTTAAAAAAATAAAAGAAAATGATGAAAATGTCAAAAAAATAAAAGAAAATAAGTTTCCCATGTGATATGTGCTCTAGTTGTTGGGAAAATTTGCAAATATGAATTTCGACTTTATTTGCAAAATCTCTCGAGAATTTGTAAAAATGGGCATAACTTTTGCATACTAACTCGGATGAAAAAGTTTTTTATATGAAAAATCATCTACTCGAAAAGTTACATCCGAATTTAACCGGGGAAACCCCGTTAAACATTTTCAAAATCCTCAAAAACCAAACAGAAAAAAAGTTACGGGGCTTTTAAGATCTAGAGTGGAAAAAATCGAAAAAATTTCAAACTGTGTGGTCAAACAATGGTCAAACTAATTATTCTAGAATATTTGTGTTACTAAATCTGGCCAAACTGTGGCCAAACTGTGGTCAAACTATGGCCAAACTGTGGTCAAACTGTGGTCAAACTGTGGCCAAACTGTGGTCAAACTAATTATTCAAGAAATATTAGTGTTACTAATTTTTTTGGAACAATAGTTTCAAACTCAAATAGTGAAATGTGTGACTTCATGCTCAAGCTAAATTCCTGAGGTTAATAGGATTGACATCTTACTATTGTTAGGAAAACAACAAGTGCAGACTTGGAAACGAGGGAGAATAGAACCCGGAAGTTAAGCGTGCTCGGGCTGGAGTAGTGAGAGGATGGGTGACCGTCCGGGAAGTTAGATGATTTGGAATGATGAGGGGTGATTAGAGATTAAATTGAGCCGTGATGAGGGGTGATTAGAGATTTGAGGTTAAAATAATTCAAAAATTTGAAAAATAGGGAAAAAATTGAAATATTTTTTCGAAAAAAATCAAAAAAAACCCGCGTTGGTAGTAGTAGCGCGGGTTTTTACCCACGCTACTATTAAAGGACGTAGTAGTAGCGTGGGTGGCACCCGTGCTACTGCTATAAGTTAGCTGTAGCGTCTTATTAGTAGCGCCGGCCCCCGCGCTACTAATAGGCCCAAAACCCGCGCTACTGCTAGGCTTTTCCCTAGTAGTGCACCTGGACACTCGACGTAGCTTTTCTGCTTCCCTAGTTGTTGCATCATGAGTTCGGCGATTCTACTGCCGGATAGGGCTTCTGGAAAACGGAGTCCTGAGAATAAGAAAGAAAAAAAAAGAATTACACAATTGGGAGCCCCTGGTGCGGTTGAGCCGCACTCTGGGCATGCCGTGGTCGTGCCCCTCCCACTATGCCCATGGTATCTCCAGAGCGTAGTTATGTACGCGTGGTACTAGTCTCGCGATTTCGCGAGGGCTGGGGTTGGGGACGCATTGCTACGTGTGCTCGGAACATGCCAGGCGGTCTTGTTGTATGTTACTTCGGGCGCGCTTGACGGTGTCCAGACATTTAGTAGTCGGACTCGAGAATTGCCTTAAGAGGCTGCTTTGTACTTCCGCCACGAGGGCCGCCGTATGCTCCTCCGTTCGGAGAGAGCGTTCGGTGTTTCCATTGACCGTGATTACTCCTCGAGGGCCTGGCATCTTGAGCTTGAGGTATGCATAGTGCGGCACCGCATTGAAGTTTGCAAATGCGGTTCGTCCGAGCAGTGCGTGATAGCCGCTGCGGAACGGGACTATGTCAAAGATTAATTCCTCGCTTCAGAAGTTATCCGGGGATCCGAAGACCACTTTGAGTGTAACTGAGCCTATACAGTTGGCCTCTACACCTGGTATGACACCTTTAAAGGTCTTTTTTGTGGGTTTAATCCTTGAGGGGTCTATGCCCATTTTGTGCACTGTATCCTGGTAAAGCAGGTTCAGGCTGCTGTCGCCGTCCATCAGGACTCTAGTGAGGTGAAATCCGTCAATGATTGGGTCAAGAACCAATGCGGCGAATCCGCCGTGGCGGATGCTAGTGGGGTGGTCCCTACGATCAAAAGTGATCGGGCAGGAGGACCACGGGTTGAACTTTGGGGCGACTGGCTCCATCGCGTATACGTCCCTTAGTGCACGCTTCCACTCCCTTTTGGGTATGTGGGTTGCGTATATCATGTTCACCGTCCGCACTTGTGGGGGAAAATCCTTCTGTCCTCTATTGTTCGGCGGCCGGGGCTCCTCCTCGTCATCGCTATGCAGCCCCTTGTCGTTGTTTTCGGCATTTAACTTGCCTGCCTGCTTGAACACCCAACAATCCCTGTAGGTGTGGTTGGCTGGTTTTTCGGGGGTGCCATGTATCTGGCACGAGCGATCGAGTATTCGGTCCAAATTGGACGGGCCCTGAGTATTTCTTTTGAATGGCTTTTTCCGCTGACCGGGTTTAGAGCCTCTGAATCCGGCATTGACTGTCGTATCTTCAGCATTATCACCGTTAATGCGGCGCTTGTGCTTGTTGCGACACGACCTGTCATTGTTGTCCTTGGTATCCGAACTACCAGGGTTTTTGGTCAGGTTGTAACTGCGAGCTAGCCAGCTGTCCTCTCCCGCGCAGAAGCGGGTCATGAGTGATGTGAGGGCTGCCATGGATTTCGGCTTTTCCTGTCCTAGGTGCCTGGCAAGCCACTCGTCGCGGATGTTATGTTTGAAGGCTGCAAGGGCCTCTGCATCCGGACAGTCAACGATTTGATTTTTCTTGGTTAAGAACCATGTCCAGAATTGTCTGGCCGATTCATCTGGCTGCTGAATTATTTTGCTTAGGTCGTCAGCGTCTGGTGGTCGCACATATGTGCCCTGGAAGTTATCAAGGAATGCGGCTTCCAGGTCTTCCCAACAACCAATTGATTCTGCTGGCAAGCTGTTGAGCCAATGCCGAGCTGGTCCTTTAAGCTTGAGTGGGAGGTATTTCATGGCGTGTAGATCATCACCGCGGGCCATGTGGATGTGAAGGAGATAGTCCTCGATGCAAACCACAGGATCTGTTGTGCCGTCGTATGATTCAATGTTTACGGGTTTGAAACCCTCGGGGATTTGATGATTCATTACTTCGTCTGTGAAGTATAGTGGGTGTGCGGCGCCTCTGTATTGGGCTATATCATGACGCAACTCAAATGATCTTTGTCTACTATGTTCAGCCCGGCCGGAATTGCTGTATCCGGCGTGACGGTTGTCATCACGTGTCGTGAGGTGCCCACACGATCCGTAGATCGATTTTATTTGCCTTGCCTTGTCCTCCAATATGTCTCGCAAGTCTGGCGCATTTTCCCGTGGCTTTGTACTTTTCTAGAGGCCTCTCTGTCGCAGCCACGAGGTGGCCGGTCGGCCGCGTCATGCGCTAGTGATGTAGGTTTGGGTGCTTCCTCCTCTAATTGGGGTAGCAGCCTGCGTTTTGGGTAGCTCTTGGAGGTGCGATCGAGTTTGTACTCTTCGGTTGTAAGGACTTCGGTCCATCTGTCAGTTAGCAAGGCTTGGTCAGCTCTAAGCTGCTGCTGCTTTTTCTTGAGGCTGCTTGTCGTGGCCATAAGCCTGCGCTTGAAACGCTCTTGTTCGACGGGATCCTCGGGCACGACAAATTCATCATCGTCGAGGCTTGCTTCATCTTCGGAGCGAGGCATATAATTATTGTCCTCTACCTCTCTGTCTGCCGCTCTATAATGAGGGCTGGCTTCTCCCTCCTCCTGTGCTGAATCCTGCTGGAGGGAGTTGTCTTCGGCACTGTCTGGGGTGTTATTATCTCCCGTGCCAGAATCACCGTTTTTGTTGTGGCGGGATTTAGAGCGGCGCCGCTGACGCTGGAGCTTGGGCTGTTTCTTGGAGGGGTCATCCTCCACTGTTCCATTGCCATTCCCATCTTTTGGGATGTCCACCATGTATATGTCGTATGACGAGGTGGCCTTCCAGTGCCATGTAGGCGCTGGTTCTTGGTTGTCTCCTGCATCGTCGTCCATACCGTCGATGTCTTCGGAGTCGAAGTCGAGCATGTCGGTTAAATCATCGACAGTGGCTACAAAGTGGGTGGTGGGTGGGTGTAGAATTTCTTCATCGTCCGCATCCCAACCTTCCTGACCATAGTCCGGCTAGGGTTCTCCTGATAAAGAGAGACTTTAGTGAATTCAGGATGTCGCCAAAGGGCGAGTGCTGAAAGATGTCCGCGGCAGTGAACTCCATAAGCGGCGCCCAATCGGATTTGATTGGCAGGGGCGCGGGAGGTTCGGAGTCCGGAGAGGAGTCCGGCACCTCAGAGTCACGGGCTTTGCAAAGGACAGGGATGGTGTTCGGCTCAATCGCCGTAGAGATCGTAGCCCCCGAGGCGGTGTCCAGCCACTCGTCCTCGATCGGCGAAGTCGGCTCTGAGCTAAGGGTCGGAGCAGACACTGGTGCAGCCTCCAGGGCATTGTTCGGCGGCAGAGCTAGATCATACCCATCGAGACAGTGCAGCGCGCTTGGCTGTGGCTCGAATCCGTCGAAGATCAAGTCTCCGCGGATGTCAGCCCTGTAGTTCAAACTCCCAAATCTGACCTGATGGCCAGGGGCGTAGCTTTCGATCTGCTCCAGATGACCAAGTGAATTGGCCCGCAGTGCAAAGCCGCCGAATACGAAGATCTATCCGGGGAGAAAAGTCTCACCCTGGACCGCGTCGTTGTTGATGATCGAAGGAGCCATCGGGCCTAAAAGTGACGACACAGAGGAACTCTCAATGAAAGCACCAATGTCGGTGTCAAAACCGGCAGATCTCGGGTAGGGGGTCCCGAACTGTGCGTCTAGGCGGATGGTAACAGGAGACAAGGGGCACGATGTTTTTACCCAGGTTCGGGCCCTCTCGATGGAGGTAAAACCCTACTCCAGCTTGATTAATATTGATGATATGGGTAGTACAAGAGTAGATCTACCACGAGATCAAAGAGGCTAAACCCTAGAAGCTAGCCTATGGTATGATTGTTGTTCGTCCTACGGACTAAAACCCTCCGGTTTATATAGACACCGGAGTGGGTTAGGGTTACACAGAGTCGGTTACAATGGTAGGAGATCTACATATCCGTATCGCCAAGCTTGCCTTCCACGCCAAGCAAAGTCCCATCCGGACACGGGACGAAGTCCTCAATCTTGTATCTTCATAGTCCAGGATTCCGGCCAATGGTGATAGTTCGGCTATCCGGACACCCCCTAATCTAGGACTCCCTCAAGGTGGTGAGCCAAATAAATCTATTAAAGCATTATAAGAATCAAAAGTATGACTACCCAAGAAATTACCTCCGGTAATGGTATCAAGGATAAATCTATACCAAGGATTAGCACCTACGTAAAAATTACGAACAAGAACTGAAGTAGATTGCTTCCTGGTAGATCTATTTTGAGCATTGCAAATTCTATACCAAGCGTATTTTAGATTTTCTCCCTCCCTTTGCTTAAAATTTAGAACTTCATTCTCGGTAGATAAAGGAGAAGATATGAGACTAGTCATGACGACAAGCAAGCAAACTAACACGTGAGCAAACAGACGGACGAGGAAAAAGGCAACGGGAAAAAGAGGAGAAGATTTGGAAAGAGAGGGCGAATAAAACGGCAAGGATGAAGTGGGGGAGAGGAAAACGAGAGGCAAATAATGTAAATGCGAGAGAGATGGGTTTGTGATGGGTACTTGGTATGTCTTGACTTGAGCGAAGACCTCCCCGGCAACGGCGCCAGAAATTCTTCTTGCTACGTCTTGAGCTTGCGTTGGTTTTCCTCGAAGAGGAGAGGGTGATGCAGCAAAGAGTAGCGTAAGTATTTCCCTCAGTTTTGAGAACCAAGGTATCAATCCAGTAGGAGGCTCCTCAAAAGTCCCACGCACCTACACAAACAAACTGAGAACTCGCAACCAACGCGATAAAGGGGTTGTCAATCCCTTCACGACCTCTTGCGAAAGTGAGATCTGATAGAGATAATAATGTATTTTTGGTATTTTTGATATAGAGATGCAAAGTAAAAAGTAAAAGGCAAAGTAAAAACAAAGCAAGTATAAAAGTAATGGAGATTCATATGATGAGAATAGACCTAGGGGGCATCGGTTTCACTAGTGGCTTCTCTCAAGAGCATAAGTATTCTACGGTGGGTGAACAAATTACTGTTGAGCAATTGACAGAATTGAGCATAGTTATGAGTATATCTAGGTATGATCATGTATATAGGCATCACGTCCAAGACAAGTAGACCGAAACGATTCTGCATCTACTACTATTACTCCACTCATCGAGCGCTATCCAGCATGCATCTAGAGTATTAAGTTAAAAACAGAGTAACGCCTTAAGCAAGATGACATGATGTAGAGGGATAAATTCATGCAATATCATAAAAACCCCATCTTGTTATCCTCGATGGCAACAATACAATACGTGCCTTGCTGCCCCTTCTGTCACTGGGAAAGGACACCGCAAGATTGAACCCAAAGCTAAACACTTCTCCCATTGCAAGAACTACCAATCTAGTCGGCCAAACCAAACGGATAATTCGAAGAGACTTGCAAAGATAACTCAATCATACATAAAAGAATTCAGAGAAGATTCAAATATTATTCATAGATAAGTTGGATCATAAACCCACAATTCATCGGTCTCAACAAACACACCGCAAAAAGAAGATTACATCGAATAGATCTCCACAAGAGAGGGGGAGAACATTGTATTGAGATCCAAAACTAGAGAATAAGCCATCTAGCTACTAGCTATGGACCCGAAGGTCTGAAGTAAACTACTCACACTTCATCGGAGGGGCTATGGTGTTGATGTAGAAGCCCTCCGTGCTGGATGCCCCCTCCGGCGGAGCTCCAGAATAGGCCCCAAGATGGGATCTCGTGGATACAGAAAGTTGCGGCGGTGGTATTAGGTTTTTGGCTCCCCTTTTGATCTGTCGGGGGTACGTAGGTATATATAGGAGGAAGGAGTACGTCGGTGGAGCAACAGGGGGCCCACGAGGTAGGGGGCGCGCCAGGGGGGCGCCCCCCACCCACGTGACCGCCTCTTTTGTTCCTTGGAGCAGGGTCCAAGTCTCCTGGATCACATTCGGTGAGAAAATCACGTTCCCGAAGGTTTCATTCCGTTTGGACTCCGTTTGATATTATGTTTCTTTGAAACACTGGAATAGGCAAAAACAACAATTCTGGGTTGGGCCTCTGGTTAATAGGTTAGTCCCAAAAAATGATATAAATGTGTAAAATAAAGCCCATAAACATCCAAAAGGGGTAATATAATAGCATGGAACAATCAAAAATATAGATACGTTGGAGACGTATCAAGCATCCCCAAGCTTAATTCCTGCTCGTCCTCGAGTAGGTAAATGATAAAAAGAGAAATTTTGATGTGGAATGCTACCTAGCATAATTCATAATGTAATTTTCTTCGTTGTGGCATGAATGTTCAGATCCAAATTAATACAAAATAAAAGTCCATATTGACATAAAAAATAGTAACACTTCAAGCACACTGATCAAAGTAATCATGTCTTCTCAAAATAACATGGCAAAAGAAAGTTCATCCCTACAAAATCATATAGTTAGGCTATGCTTTATTTTCGTCACACAAAGATGTTCCCAGCTTCTATACCCCCGATGACAAGCCAAGCAATTGTTTCATACTTAAATAATCTCAAACTTTTTCAACCTTCACACAATACATGAGCGCGAGCCATGGATATAGCACTATGGGTGGAATAGAGTATGATGATGGGGATTGTGTGGAGAAGACAAAAAAAGAGAAAGTCTCATATTGACGAGGATAATCAACGGGCTATGGAGATGCCCATCAATTGATGTCAACATGAGGAGTAGGGATTGCCATGCAACGGATGCACTAGAGCTACAAATGATCAACAAGAAAAACTAGTGGGTGTGCACACAACTTGCTTTCTCATGAAGACCTAGGTCATTTGAGGAAGCCCATCGTAGGAATATACAAGCCAAGTTCTATAATGAAAAATTCCCACTAGTATGAAAAACACAACTTATGAGACTCACTACATGAAAAACAAGGTTCTACTTTGAAGCACAAGATATGAGACTCACTACATGAAGAACAAGGTGTTGCTTTGAAGCACAAGTGTGGAAAAAGAGATAGTAACATTGCCCTTTTTTTTGGGCCTTTCCCTTCTTTTTTTTGGCCTTTCTTTTTTTTTTCTTTGGGCAATGTTCTAATAATGATGATCATCACACTTCTATTGATTACAACATAAGAATTACAACTCGAAACTAGAACAAGATATGACTCTATATGAATGACTCCGGCGGTGTACCGGGATGGTGCAATGAATCAAGAGTGACATGTATGAAAAATAGTGCAAGGTGGCTTTGCCACAAATACGATGTCAACTACATGATCATGCAATGGCAATATGACAAAAGTAAAGTATGTCATGAACATGAAGAACGGAACGGTGGAAAGTTGCATGGCAATATATCTCGGAATGGCTATGGAAATGCCATAATAGGTAGGTATGGTGGCTGTTTTGAGGAAGATATAAGGAGGTTTATGTGTGCTAGGGCGTATCGTATCACGGGGTTTGGATGCACCGGCGAAGTTTGCACCAACTCTCAAGGTGAGAAAGGGCAATGCACGGTACCATAGAGGCTAGCAAAGGTGGAAAGGTAAAAGTGCGTATAATCCATGGACTCAACATTAGTCAAAAGAACTCATATACTTATTGCAAAAATTTAGAAGTCATCAAAAATCAATTACTACACACATGCTCCTAGGGGGATAGATTGGTAGGAAAAGACCATCGCTCGTCCCCGATCGCCACTCATAAGGATGCACACGCCAAGTACACTTCATATTTCAAATTTGTTACACAACTTTAACCATACGTGCATGCTAAGGGATTTGCTAACTTCGACACAAGCATTCTTTGCATTCATAATCACCCAACTAGCATGACTTTAATATCACTACCTCCATATCTCAAAACAATTATCAAGTATCAAGTTGATCATAGCATCCAATTCACTTCCTATGATAGTTTTTATTATACCCAAAACTTGAAAACTTCACAACACAAAACTCAACAGGAAATCTTGTAAGCTCCGTTAGTGAAAGAAAACAAAACCACCACATAAGGTACTGCCATGAACTCATTCTTTATTTATTTTGGTGTTAAACCTACTGTATTCCAACTTCTTTATGGTTCATAAACTAATTTACTAGCCATAGATGCATTGAAATAAGCAAACAACACACGGAAAACAGAATCTGTCAAAAACAGAACAGTCTGTAGCAATCTTTAACTAACGCAACCTTCTGTAACTCTAAAAATCCTACCAAAATAGGAAGTCCTGGACAATTTGTCTATTGAACAGAAGCAAAAAGCATCAATGCAAAATCACGTTCCTGTGATTTAACAAAATTATATTCGTGCGCGCAAAGTTTATGGTTTTCAGAAGAATCAAATCAACTATCATCGTAGGTTATCCTATAGGTTCTACTTGGCACAAACACTAATTAAAACATAAAACCACATCTAAACAGAGGCTAGATGGATTATTTATTCCTAAACAGAAGCAAAAATAAAAAAATAAAAAGAAAAATTGGGTTGCCTCCCAACTAGCGCTATTGTTTAACGCCCCTAGCTAGGCATAAAAGCAAGGATAGATTTAGGTATTTCCATCTTTGGTAGGCAATTCTTCAATGAGGCATCTATATTTCTTAGAAATTTCTTCCTTTCTAGTAATTATCAAATTCTTCAGCACAAGATCGAAAAATTCCTTCATAGCAAATGGTTCCTTAATGAAGGCAAAAAGATTGGGATGAACACTTATAGATTTAAGATCTGCAGTCTCCTTACTAGATGATTCACCCTTATTCTTAGGAACATAAATAAGCTTAGTATTTTTAATAGACGAACTTGGAGTGTTTTGTACGGAAGAAAAAGCGGTTCCCAAATTGGTAATGATACCCTCAAGTTTATCGATTCTTGTGGAATCTAGATTTATTTTCTCATTAACTATGGGTTCTTTTTCTTTAATATTTTTCAAAGTCATTCCTACCTTAGATCCATATTGGGTAATTTGATTGTGGATCTTTTTATCAAGATTTTCAATTAATTCAATGGTAGCAACTTTATTCTCAATAATTTCAAGTCTTTGCATAACATGCTCCAAAGTTAACATAGTTCCATTAATCAAAAGAGGTGGTGAGACAAATAAATCTATTAAAGCATTATAAGAATCAAAAGTATGACTACCCAAGAAATTCCCTCCGGTAATGGTATCAAGGATAAATCTATACCAAGGATTAGCACCTACGTAAAAACTACGAAGAAGAACTGAAGTAGATTGCTTCCTGGTAAATCTATTTTGAGCATTGCAAATTCTATACCAAGCGTCTTTTAGATTTTCTCCCTCCCTTTGCTTAAAATTTAGAACTTCATTCTCAGGAGATAACGGAGAAGATATGAGACTAGTCGTGACGACAAGCAAGAAAACTAACACACGAGCAAACAAACGGACGAGGAAAAAGGCAACGGGAAAAAGAGGAGGAGATTGGGAAAGAGAGGGCGAATAAAACGGCAAGGGTGAAGTGGGGGAGAGGAAAACGAGAGGAAAATAATGTAAATGTGAGAGAGATGGGTTTGTGATGGGTACTTGGTATGTCTTGACTTGAGCGAAGACCTCCCCGGCAATGGCGCCAGAAATTCTTCTTGCTAAGTCTTGAGCTTGCGTTGGTTTTCCTCGAAGAGGAGAGGGTGATGTAGCAAAGTGTAGCGTAAGTATTTCCATCAGTTTTGAGAACCAAGGTATCAATCCGGTAGGAGGCTCCTCAAAATTCCCACGCACCTACACAAACAAACTAAGAACTCGCAACCAACGCGATAAAGGGGTTGTCAATCCCTTCACGGCCTCTTGCAAAAGTGAGATCTGATAGAGAGATAATAATATGTTTTGGTATTTTTGATATAGAGATGCAAAGTAAAAAGTAAAAGGCAAAGTAAAAACAAAGCAAGTATTAAAGTAATGGAGATTGATATGATGAGAATAGACCCGGGGGCCATAGGTTTCACTAGTGGCTTCTCTCAAGAGCATAAGTATTCTACGGTGGGTGAACAAATTACTGTTGAGCAATTGACAGAATTAAGCATAGTTATGAGTATATCTAGGTATGATCATGTATATAGGCATCACGTCCAAGACAAGTAGACCGAAACGATTCGGCATCTAGTACTATTACTCCATTCATCGACCGCTATCCAGCATGCATCTAGAGTATTAAGTTAAAAATAGGGTAACGTCTTAAGCAAGATGACATGATGTAGAGGGACAAATTCATGCAATATGATAAAAACCCCATCTTGTTATCCTCGATGGCAACAATACAATACGTGCCTTACTGCCCCTTATGTCACTGGGAAAGGACACCGCAAGATTGAACCCAAAGCTAAACACTTCTCCCATTGCAAGAACTACCAATCTAGTCGACCAAACCAAACAGATAGTTCAAAGAGACTTGCAAAGATAACTCAATCATACATAAAAGAATTCAGAGAAGATTCAAATATTATTCATAGATAAACTGGATCATAAACCCACAATTCATCGGTCTCAACAAACACACCGCAAAAAGAAGATTACATCGAATAGATCTCCACAAGAGAGGGGGAGAACATTGTATTGAGATCCAAAAATAGAGAAGAAGCCATCTAGCTACTAGCTATGGACCCGAAGGTCTGAAGTAAACTACTCACACTTCATCGGAGGGGCTATGGTGTTGATGTAGAAGCCCTCCGTGGTGGATGCCCCCGCCGGCGGAGCTCCGGAACAGGCCCCAAGATGGGATCTCGTGGATACAGAAAGTTGCGGCGGTGGAATTAGGTTTTTGGCTCCCCTTTTGATCTGTCGGGGGTACGTAGGTATATTAGGAGGAAGGAGTACGTCGGTGGAGCAATAGGGGGCCCACGAGGTAGGGGGCGCGCCCAGGGGTGTGCCCCCCACCCTCGTGACCGCCTCTTTTGTTCCTTGGAGCAGGGTCCAAGTCTCCCGGATCACGTTCGGTGAGAAAATCACGTTCCCGAAGGTTTCATTCCGTTTGGACTCTGTTTGATATTATGTTTCTTCGAAACACTGAAATAGGCAAAAACAGCAATTCTGGGCTGGGCCTCTGGTTAATAGGTTAGTCCCAAAAAAATGATATAAATGTGTAAAATAAAGCCCATAAATATCCAAAAGGGGTAATATAATAGCATGGAACAATCAAAAATTATAGATACGTTGGAGGCCCAATTAGCCCATTTGTGCAAGGCAAGGGATACTACAAAAGTTTACTCCCACATTGCTAGTTTAGTGGGAGTTGGACCTCCTTGTAAGGGAGGTTTTTTCCCCACTTGTATGAGCATGAGAACAAGAGGGACATCCACGCGCGCTCCTCCTCCGCCGCCCGCCTCGCCACGCCGCGTCACGACGCGCTGCGCTGCGGGTTGCGGGTTGCGGGTTGCGGGAATGAGCCGAGCCGATGTCTAATTTTTGCCACGTACTACGGGTATACGAAAGGTCACTTGGGAGCTGAAAAGTTTTGCGGTAGTGGATAATGAATACGAACGGCGCACCTCTTCGCGTGCTGCCTGTTCACTTCGTCTCCCTCCGTTGCTTCATCTCCCGTCGCAGCCTGTTCGCGTCCCTCTCCTGTGCCTATATAAGAGAGGTCGCTCCTCTCCAGAGAGACACATCAGAAGGTCCTCTTCCTCTTGCCACACAGTTCCTAAGCACTGCGCCGCTGCTACAATCTTCCCCATCCCGGCTTGCGGCGTGCACCGCAGGTCGGGACAGTAGGCCTCCGAAACCGCACCTTTTGAGTCATGTACGGGAGAAGGGTGATAAGGTTTTTGGGGAGCGCTCTGCGCGACTACTGACTTCTTCGTCACGGACGCCCCGAACTCCGACGACTACTTCCCCGACGTCGACAACCTCCTCGACGACATGGAGGACACCGACCCCAAGTCCAGTGCATCTGCTCCTGCTGTTGTCACGTACGTGTCTCTCCCCTTTCTATTAGAGGTTCTGCTACAGTTCCTTGTTCTAGTATTTTCCATAGATATGTTAGACTCTATTTCATATATGCAACCTGCTATACTGTCTGCTCTAGATATGTTTAGTTACGGTTCATATATGAACATGTTGTTTACCTTCTCTTTGTCAAATCGCATGGCTTATTTTATGTTTAGTTACGGTTCATATATGAACATGTTGTTTACCTTCTCTTTGTCAAATCGCATGGCTTATTTTATCACTGCTATACTAACCATGCTATATCTAGTATTTTTGTTAATAAAATCATTCGGTAAATTGCTCATATTTACAACAAATGTTTCAGGAAGCCCATCTTCTTTCTGCTGCAGGCTTTTATTCCTTGTTTTCCGTACCTCCATTTTCATACATTACCGTATGTAATGTAATATGTTTTGTAGAGTCCAAAAGAATGTAACAGGTATTGTAGCACAAGGAGATCAACTTATGAACGTAACCAAACTACCATATTACTTTCATGGTTCATAGTTTTACTTGGTGCAGATTTAGTACTAACATCGTGCGATAGCTTTTGCTATCTAGCTTTGAATTAAATGTGTATTTGTCTACACAAAAAATCTTTTTCTAATTTAATTTCTCTTTGTATTTACATAGTATGTAACTAAAAAATAGGTATATACGTACGTTTAGCTTAAACTTAAACTTAAGACTTTGAGTTTGATTATTATAGACCTTGTTAATTTTCTTCGTGATTGTAGTTATTTATTTATATTGCACTTTGCACTTTTTGATACACTAAAATCGTATGTGTTTTCTTGTGTGCAATTGACCATATCTAAAATGGCTTTGCAAATTCTTAGTCGCCCAAGAAATTGTTAAATCCTAGTCATATATGTAATTTTTGGAACTAGAACATAAAAAATCTGTGTAAGAGTTAATTTTACTCACTGATTTTTGTCTATCTAAGTAGGTCAACAGGTTTGTTCTTTGTTGGCCCAGGAGTTGGTGTAGTATATTATCTGTTTCCCATTTATTTTTGGTCCAACGACGGAGTGGGCTTTGTATTTTTGTTGGTCTAGTCTTTGTTGGAAATGTATTTTGGGCTATAGTGCCTCTCATATGGGCCTCTTTCCGAGTGCTTCTAATGTAATATCCCGAGTTCTTTTCGTGTGTTTTAGCATGTTTTAATTTAAGTTTATTTCTTTTCTACCAACAAGAGGGAAGAGAAACATACATGTTTAACTAAAGTGAGAGTGGTTGGAAGATCTTGGTTAAGTAATTCTGACTTTGAGATTAGATGTGTTTATCTGTGTGTGTGTCCTATGATCATCATCATTGGTGTGTGCGTATCTGCACAACACAATGTTGTGTTGTTCATATCTATTATTCTATCAACTTTACTAGATCTATCCTAAAGTATGTTTGCATGGTGTATTTAGTCGATATGAAGATGTTGATTATTCTCACAAAAACTTGGTCAAAGTCTAAAAAGATTGACTTATAATAAAACATATACAGTAATTTAGACGAAATCACTAACTGAGGAGTACTCCTTGCGGAGATCACTCCAACTTCCGCAGGTTGCGACAAATGGCGCGCTGCATGTGCGTCACTTGGCGTAACCCGGGAGTTTTCCCTTTTTTGTAGATCCGTTTATTCAAAACGTTTTATCTCTTAAACCGTGCATCCAAATCTCGAATCGCTTTCGCCGTTGGATTCCTCGCGTCGAGACCTTCAAAACTAGATCCTATGTTGATAGGTTTTGACGAACATTTTTTTTCATGAAAAAATCGGACGAAAAAAACCGACGAAAAACCGAACCGGGAATACGGGTTTTTTTCCCTTTCCAAAAGAGGCACGACTGTGCCTCTGACGAAATCACAACCGTGCCTCTCGCGGAAGCAAAACCATGCCTCTCGCGAAAGAAAAAAAACAGAAAACGCGTTTTTCCCTTTCCGAAACAGGCAGGCCCGTGCCTCTCGCGAAAGCACAATCGTGCCTCTCGCGGAAGAAAAAAAAAGAAATGTGTTTTTTCCGTTTCGGAGGAGGCACGGCCGTGACTCTCGCGAAAGCACAACCGTGCCTCTCGCGAAAGAAAAAAAAAGAAATGTGTTTTTTTCCGTTTCCGAGGAGGCACGGCCGTGACTCTCGCGAAAGCACAACCGTGCCTCTTGCGGAAGCAAATCCGTGCCTCTCGCGAAAGGAAAAAAAACATAAACATGTTTTTTTTCATTTCCAAGAGGCACGCCCGTGCCTCTCGCGAAAAAATGTGTTTTTTTGCGCAAATTTTTTTTAAAAAAAATTTGTGATCGAAAACATAGGAAAGACCGGTGGAAAACCAAAACGTCAAAAAAACGGAAAAAAGCCGAAAACGCGTGCGGAAAAATAAAAAAAAATCCGGAGGGAGCGTCCAGAGCGCGACATGTGGCGAATGACTGACAGCACGTCAAGTGGCGCTGATCGTTGCGAGGCTCCCGAAGGAGCGCTCGTTAATTAGTTGCTCCCTAATTTAGAACATTGTTGGAACTAGAAAAGGGCCCACTTCTAAGCGAAGCCCACCTGGCCCAGTGGACAGCCCCGACCCCCGCGCTCCGGTGACCGGTGTATATGTTTCGGTCCACGCCTCGAGCCCAGATCGTGGCAGATCGTTTAGTTAGGTTAGACTAGGGTCACCACCATGGCCGCCGCCCTCGCGCGCCGCGCCGCCGCCACCATCCCCCGCCACCTCGCCGTCGCCGCCGCCACCGCCACCATCCCCCGCCACCTCGCCGCCGCGACCGCGGCTCCCACCATCTCGCCCGCCGCTGCCGCTGCCGCCCGCTACCGTTTCGCCGGCGCGTTCCTCCGCCGCCGCGGCCACCACACCGGCGCTTCCCCGCAGATGGAGCAGCGCCTCGCGGAGCTCGAGAAGCGCGTCGGCTCCCTCGAGGCGGGCGCTGCCAAGGGCCTCGAGGGGTCGCATCCCGTCCGCCAGCTGGAGGAGCGCGTCGCCCGCCTCGAGGTCGACTACGAGAGGCAGACCGCGCGCATCTTCGTCGAGATCGATCAGAAGATGGTGACGCTCGAGCTGAAGCTGGACAAGGCCTCGTTCGACCAGTACAAGGAGGTCCAGGCCGGGCTGAACAATCTGCGGCACTTCATCTGACCAGATCCGGGCTCTTGCGGTCGCATCAGCCGCACGCGACATCAAGGTGGACAAGCAGCACGTCCAGTGTCTTCTACAGATCAAGAAGAACACATGGAAAGTTGCCTGTACCGTCCTCCTGGGCGCTTCTGCGGTAGCTTTTGGGGTGATGAACGTAGTGAGCGCCCACTCAAGAGATGACAACCTCAAGGCTGCAGATGCCCTGTTCCAGAAGAAGATCGCTAAGCTTGAGAAGGACTTCAATGCCAAGCTTGACTCCACAGCGAAGCTGGCTGTCGAGGTTGTGCTGGCCAAGCGGGCACTGCAGGAGAGCAACGAACCGGACCAGCCTCCTCCGGGCACTGGCGGCACCTCCTCCAGAGGCTCAGGCGGCTCCCCTTAGTTAGCTAAGGCGGAAATGGGACTCGCAAACAAACGCGGGTGGCTGTATCATCTTAGTTTTGCCTCACAAACAAACGCTGGTGGTTGTATCATCTTAGTTTTGCCTCTTTTTGCAAGCATACTATCTAGACATTCTTATGTGAATGTGCCATTTTGCTTAATTAGCTTCTGGATGGTGCAATGTGTGATGACATTGTTGCTTGTTATAAATTATGGTCTATCTGCCTGCATTAGTATATGCTGAATGTCTTTGTTAAGTACACTAGACTTGCTTTGTATGGGGAGAATCCTTAGCTAGATTTCGATATAACAAGTATGGAATTGGGTTTTCTTTCATTGCTGGAAAGGAAACTAAACCACATTCAGAGCCATATCGCTTGTTCAACCTTTTGTTATTCTTGCATCCTGCTTATTTTGGCTGTACTGGCTCGTAAGGCCATCAACAATTAGGTACTCATGATTGGATTAATGCTCATGAAATCTGACATTTTGTCGTGTATCTAGATGCCAGGAAAATTCTCAAGTTTATGAATTTCTCCTTAATGCATAGCACTATCTCAGTATCTTACTATAATAATCCTTGTGCTGTTGTACATATTGAGTTGGAAGCCTGTGCTCTTCTAGCATATTTTTTCCTCGAGGCTGTTCATATTGATTTCAGTGTGTGAAGAATTAACCAAGAAATTCAGGTAATGAATGCTTGCTACTTTGCAGGCTGGTATAATTGGTCTTCTTTTTTCGTCACAAAATGTTTATCAGGACTTTATTTCCAAATGGAAACTTGGTAGCCACTAGCCCTGGGAAATCTAGGGAAGGATTTGGGCAAACCCTTTCTTATAAGTTTGATCTGCTGTTTATCATAAGGTGATGGTGTACCTAATTCACTATAGCTTTTGATCTTATATGTCAGAATTGTGTGGGTAAGCTATGCCAATGTTTGAGTGGGAATTCTTTGAATGATTCAATGTTGCTAACTATGGTATAAAGAGCCAAGCATTAGATTTTATAGAGTGAGCTGTGCTTCCAAGTCATATGATTAGTAGATGTTCTTCTCTTCAATTTGTGCTGCTATTAAATTTTCATCTCCTTCATCCTTAGTAATGAAACATTGCTGGAAGGAAACAAAACCAAATTCAGAGCCATATCATTTGTTGAATTCAAGTTTTCAACCTTCGTTATTCTTGCATGTACTGATTCCTACGGCCATCAACGTTAGGTACTTGATTAATTCTCATTAAATTTGACATTTTGTTCTGTATCTAGATGGCCAGAACAACTCTCAAGTTTATGAATTTCTCTATAGCACAATCTTACTTAGCATAAGGCTTGTGTTATTGTACACATTGAGCTGAAAGGTTGTGCTTTCCTAGCACAATTTTTCCTTGCCTCTTCAAGTTTCTCATTCTGTTGAGGATGTTCATGTTGATTTCAGTGTTTGTAGAATTAACCAAGAAATTCAGATAATGCATGCTTGCTACTTGGCAGGCTAGTATAACACAAAATGTTTATCAGTACTTTATTTCCAAATGGAAGCTTGGTAGCCACTAGCCCTTACAAATCTATTTCATGGGTAGGATTTGGACAAACCCTTTTTCATCAGTTCTATCTGCTGTTTATTATAAGGCTATGGGTGTACCTAATTCATTATAGCTTTTGATCTCTTATTTCAGTATGGTGTGTGGTAGCTATGCCAATGTTTGAGTGAGAACAAATTCTTTGAATGATTCAATTTAGCTAACTATGGTAGAAAGAGCTAAGTATATGATTATATGGAGTGAGGTGTGTTTCCCCAGTCATATTAGTATCTGGCAAAAGATGCCTCACCTTGTTGCTTGTTGCCCATGGTCTTGCCAAGAACAATCTTTTAAGCTTTGAAGAAACTGTTGAATTCGCATTGTAATGTGTGAAATAATAATGTCTTTCTTTGCACTCCAGTACTAAGTTTTCAGCTTGCGAGCCTTTTTTCTTGTTGTGCCGTGACAGTATATGGCGCTGGCACAGATCTTTAACTCGGATATTGTTGTGATGTGACAATCTAGATACTTATTTCTGGTCGGTATGCAGAATTGAATATGAGCATGAGAATGAATGGCTTCACCTTTACCCCTTTTTAGCTGGGAAGAGTTTACTTTCCTCTGTTATTTTGCTTAATTAGCATTCTGGATGGTGCAATGTGTGATGACCTTGTTTCTGGTTACAGTTTGTGGAGATTGTGGTGTATTTTCCTGTGTTAGTATATGTTGACTTTCTCTGGGGGGAATCCTTTAGCTAGATTTTTGAATATAAGAAGTATGGATTGGGTTCCTCTCATTGCTGGAAAGGAAACAATTGAATTCCAGTTTTCAACCTTTGTTATTTTTGCAGCCTTTTTATTTTGGCTGTACTGATTCGTAAGGCCATCAATGTTAAGTACTTGTATCTAGATGGCCAGAACAATTTTCATGTTTATGAATTTCTCCTTAAGGTGTATAGAACTATCTCAGTATCTCAGTATAATCCTTGTGCTGTTGTACACATTGAGTTGGAAGCTTGTGCTCTTCTAGCATATTTTTTCCTTGCCTCTTATAGTTTCTCGTTCTGTTGAGGCTCTTCATATTGATTTCAGTGTGAAGAATTAACCAAGAAATACTAATAATGCATATGCTTGCTACTTTGCAGTCTGGTATAGTTGGTCTTCATTTTTGTTCTCAACATGTTTATCAGGACTTTATTACCAAATGGAAACTTGGTAGCCACTAGCCCCGAAATCAACCTATATTTTTTTCATGGGTAGGATTTGGACAAACCCCCTTTTGTAAGTTTGATCTGCTGTTTATTATAAGGCTATATGGTTTACCTAATTCACTATAGCTTTTGATCTTATATGTCAGAATGGTGTGTGTAAGTTACACCAATGTTGTAGTGAGAACAAATTATTTGAATTATTCAATGTTGCCTATATGGTAGAAAGAGCCAAGTATTATATTCTATGGAGTGGGTGTGCTTCCCAACTGATGTGATTATTGATTAGTAAATGTTTTTCTGTTCAATTCATGCTGGTTTTATGTTTTCTTCTCCTCAATTGTAGTATCCGGCAAAAGATGCCTCGCCTCAAGCTTTTTTTTAACAAACTGTTGTAATGTATGAAATAATAAATGTCTTTCTTTCCACTCCAATTCTCAGTTTTCCGCTTGCGAGCCTTGTTTCTTGTTGTGCTGTGACAATATATCTCGCTGCCATAGATCTGTAACTCTGATATTGTTGTGATGTGACAATTGAGATGCTTATTTCTTGTAGGCATGTGAAATTGAATATGAGCATGACAATGGGTGGTTTCAACTTTATGATTTTTTTTTAATTTTCTTATAGCGGAGCAGAATTGATAATTGGTTGTAGCTGGTGCATGGCATCAGTCTCTCTTGTTGTGCAGGAACTGTTATCCTGGTCAAAATGCGTTGTCTCTGGGTGCTACAGGGTTGGTTTTGTATGCATGGTTTCGGCTCGTCTGTTTCAATTTCTCGCGCTTAATTGTGCCCAAGGATCATCGATGTGACTGCATATCCTACGACTAGTACTTCCTCTCTCCCAAATTGTAAGACGTTCTATAATTTGGGAAGGAGGTAGTAGAATTTTGCCGCCCATCCTCGACGCCATAGCCACGCGCTGCTGAACAGGAACACAGCCTGCGCATCATCGACTATACACCCGGCGGGCGGCGGCGCAAGTGAATGGAACCGATCCACTCGCACGGATCTCTCCCCCTGCACCCCTCCCCCGATCGGTAATGCCATCATGTGCTTGCGCTGAGGTCCTCCAAATGTTTCTCTTCTCTCATTTTTTTTAGACTGTCGGGGAGGGCGACAAGTCCCCGGTTCCATTGCAAGCAGGTGAAACCAGGGAACCATGAAATGTTTCTCTTCAAGATCTCCAACAACGAAGATCGGAGTGGCGGAGCAATGGAACCGGGGACCAGTGATGATCACCAGGAAACCAAACCAGGAAACCAAACCAGGGAACCATGAAATGTTTCTCATAGCGCGCTTGTGATCATCACTCCAGACCCCAAATGACTTGTTTCCATGTACCGCATGATAAAAATGCTGCTGCAACGAGGGTTAGCCGGATGGAGGATTAGGTAATCAGTTCAGTGGTTGTATACTAGATTTTCGCAGGTCCAATGTTTTAGTTTTAGTCCTCGTATGTCCTTTGTGTTCATTGCAAAATCTTCTGATGAAGCTGTCATATGTAAAGTGGTTGTATACTAGATTTTCACAGGTCCAATGTTTAGTCCTCGTATGTCCTTTGTGTTCATTGCAAAATCTTCTGATGAAGCTGTCATATGTAAAGTGGTTGTATACTAGATTTTCACAGGTCCAATGTTTAGTCCTCGTATGTCCTTTGTGTTCATTGCAAAATCTTCTGATGAAGCTGTCATATGTAAAGTGGTTGTATACTAGATTTTCACAGGTCCAATGTTTAGTCCTCGTATGTCCTTTGTGTTCATTGCAAAATCTTCTGATGAAGCTGTCATATGTAAAGTGGTTGTATACTAGATTTTCACAGGTCCAATGTTTAGTCCTCGTATGTCCTTTGTGTTCATTGCAAAATCTTCTGATGAAGCTGTCATATGTAAAGTGGTTGTATACTAGATTTTCACAGGTCCAATGTTTAGTCCCCGTATGTCCTTTGTGTTCATTGCAAAATCTTCTGATGAAGCTGTCATATGTAAAGTGGTTGTATACTAGATTTTCACAGGTCCAATGTTTAGTCCTCGTCTGTACTTTGCGTTCATTGCAAAATCTTCTTATGAAGCTGTCATATGTAAAGTGGTTGTATACTAGATTTTCACAGGTCCAATGTTTAGTCCTCGTCTGTACTTTGCGTTCATTGAAAAATCTTCTGATGAAGCTGTCATATGTAAAGTGGTTGTATACTAAATTTTCACTGGTCCAATGTTTAGTCCTCGTCTGTACTTTGCGTTCATTGCAAAATCTTCTGATGAAGCTGTCATATGTAAAGTGGTTGTATACTAAATTTTCACTGGTCCAATGTTTAGTCCTCGTCTGTACTTTGCGTTCATTGCAAAATCTTCTGATGAAGCTGTCATATGTAAAGTGGTTGTATACTAGATTTTCACAGGTCCAATGTTTAGTCCTCGTCTGTACTTTGCGTTCATTGCAAAATCTTCTGATGAAGCTGTCATATGTAAAGCTCATGAATCCTTTCAAGGGCACCCACCACCCACTCGAGCCTTTATAGACACTGCACGCCCAAGCGAAAAAGGCTCGAGGTAATCATCTCATGGACCAACTTATCATTTGTTGGTTGAGGTTACCGCGTAGACAGATCAGTCGAAAACTAAGCACAAATCGAGGACCAAGAACAGAGCAGGAAAATTAGGCACCGATCAATGTTTTTAATTCAGTAAACAAAACAATTTCAGGCATCAATGAAATATGCAAAACTTCGGATTTTGAGATTTCAAATTTCATTGGATTCTAGCCTGATTTAAATTTATTTTAAAATTAGTTTTAACTTGGCTCAATATTTCAGGATTAGAAATACTTTGGACCACACTAAAATATGAAAAATTTCAAAAATTCCAATGTGCTTTTATTGAAATATTTAACCCTGGCTCTAATTTGTTCCAAGAACACAGAAGATTACAACAACAGCATCAATCCCATTACAAAGCAGGGCGCGACCCATGGCATGACAAAAATAATTTCGAAAAGCAGGGAAAGAGGTGCAGCCCAATAGCACCCGACAAACAGAGAAGCACAGACTCAGAGAACATGAACTTGCCGTAAGTTTCCAGAGGTAGGGCCTTGTTCATGAGCTTTGTTTTGATGAAAAATAATAATTCAACATCATAGCTAGGTCTACATTTCAGGTTTTTAAGCCAGGCTCCATGCACTGATTTGTGTGATGTGCTGCCGTGGAACAGAGGTAGACAAGCGACAGTTTTCAAAGCTAGCCGTGACAACGGAAAGAGCAAATCAATATATATAGACACACATATGAACTATATACAGACAGGTGCTTAACAAACAGGTCTCTTCCAATTGCCAACAGCCAAACATGCACAGACCATAAATAAAATCCAGCGGCACATCGCATGCTGAAGTTACTACATAGCCATGGCCATAAGGATAATCAGCAGCGGACAGCTAATGAGAACAACGTCACATGCCTTGTCTATTTTCCGAAAATCTTCCATTATGCTTTTAATGGCTTCAGTATTATGCCTGCACATGCATGAAATATTAGATGAGCCTTACAATAATAAAGTTTCCCTTTTAAAAATAGATAAGAATAGGGTAGGAATATCATGTAAATATAAGGCTACATACTCATAGCTAAACATAAAAGATATTTATAACCATATTGTATGCTCAAATAAGCTAAGAGCTCACCACGAGGCATCTCGGTTGTCAATATGCGAAAAAACAACCTAATTTTCAATCATCAGATATACTCAAGAGGCAAGTGATTTTGGTTGGCCATATGCCACAAAACAGACTGAATTTTCGTTAACATACGGTTCTGTCTGAACCATCAGTTTTGGAGAATTAAAAGCTGATGACTTCGAGCATTGTCGTTAATAATTTTTTTATTAACGGATAACAATCAACCATACATTCTAGAAGAAAAGACCATGGGCGTAGTTAACTTAAAAGCATGGATTAGACAGTTTTAGCCTTGTTTTCCGTTCATTAATTGGGCAGCTCTCTTCAATTAATGGATGATGCAAATCTTTTTTCAGAGAAAGAGCACCCTATGTGTGGTCTCAACAAACAGAAAATATTTCTGATCATCATAATAGATAGCATCGACGTTGCAGTGAAGAAGAGTAAAAGACTGTTATGACAAAATTTAAGTCCTAACGCTGTACAGTTCACAAAACAACTTTGTAATGAAAAGAGGAATGTTGTGTTATTGGTAAAATTTAGCATTTACCTGGCGGCTTCATTATAAGAAGCTTCAGCTGCGTCCATGACTTGTTGGGTCATCTCAATCATCTTCAACCCCTCAGCGTCCTGCTTTTTTAACTCTATGCGGTTCTGGTCAGTCTCCGCGCGCAGGCGATTTATTTCCTCCCGAACCCTAGCCATCTCGTCTTCAGAATAGATCTCCGCGCACAAGCGATCGATTGCCTACAATTTAAGGAAAATAATAGAATCTCACAAACCGCAAAGGAGTGAGCAAATCACGCACCTAACGCGTTAGGCTCAGGATGAAGATCCAATAGTTCCCAAAAATTGTACTCCCTCTGTAAACTAATATAAGAGCATTTAGATCACTAAACTAGTGATGTAAACACTCTTATATTAGTTTACGGAGGGACTACTATGTAAAATCTGAATAAATCGCCTAAATAACTCCTAATAGTAACTTTCTCTAACAGTCGAATCTTATCGAAAATAATTCCACCATCGAGACAGCCAACAAAGATACAACGGTGATTGATTTGATAGATGAAACGAGGCAAGTTGGTTTGCAACAAATCAGATGGAATCGAATTAGGAAGTAAGGTGAGGTGCTTACCGGAGCCCCATGGGACATGAGCCGAGAACCCGCCGCCGGCGACAGCGCCCGGACGGGACCCATAAGGTTGGCCGTCGGCGGCGGCCTGAGACCCAGGGCCGGCATCTTTCTAACAAGAGAGCGCAGCGCCATCAGGTTCGACAGGTTTATTAGAGCCGGCGGCGGCGGCGGCGGCGGCGGCGGAATCTAGCTAGGGCTTCGCCGTGTGCTTCTTCTTGCCTCGTTTCCTTCCACAGGCAGTACACGACGCTTATTACAAGCACAAGGCCCATGAGCCCACGGGCTAATTACAAGCTTCTTTCGGCCGGTCTCCGTCTCAACTTGTAGCGTTGGCCCATACATACATGGCCCAATTTTGTCTGCGAATGCGCATGTCGCGCTTGGCAACGCCGCCGTGACACAACATTTAAGTTTGGCTAACCACGTATTGGCTACCACGTGATGCAATGCTTCCACCATACGGTTGTTTAACAATCCACCGCCCCATCATGGTCTCGGAACTCATAGAACCCACCACAGCAGCCTGGAACAAGGAACTTGTCACGGCGACGTTTATGCGAATGGATGCTCAAGTAATACTGGGAATCCCGCTATGTACTCGTAATATGCCAGATTTTTGGGCCTGGCACTATGACAAAAAAGGGAACTTCTCTGTTAAATCTGCATACAACATGCTGATAGCAACAAGACAGAGGAGGGAGGCTTGGTTAGAAGGAACGGCGGGTCCGTCAAGTTCTAGAGCAGCGGAGGGATCATGGAAATCTCTTTGGAAAACTAACGTCCCGGGTAAGATCCGCATGCTTCTATGGAGACTCTCAAAATAGTCTCTGCCAACGAATGATGTCCGTGCATATCGGCACATGACAGATTCGGGACAGTGTGGCTTGTGCGGAGTTCAAGATTCGTGGCGCCACTCGCTGTTGGAGTGCTCATCCTCACGGAGTATATGGGCCTTGACAGACGAAGCGGTAACACATAAAATCACAGCTACAACAGAGCCCAATGCTAAGAATTGGTTATTCACCTTGATGGAATTGCTTTCCCATGACAAGTTCATACTCTTGACGGTCACCTTATGGTCAATATGGCATGCTCGTCGAAAGGCCATTCATGAGGGAATTTTCCAGAGCCCCCAAGCGACACACATGTTCGTCCAACGTTTTACCGATGAACTAGGAGTCCTGAGCAATAAGCAACAACGGTCCAGGATAGCCACCGGGACCCCAGCAGGGCAACATCAAAGACCAAAACGACCACCACCAGGATTTTGCAAAATCCACGTCGATGCAGCGGTTCGATCACGTGGGGGTTTGGCGGCGGCGGTATGCAGGGATGAGAGTGGTAGCTATGTTGGTGGTTCGGCTCTGGTCACTGAAGGAACCCTCGATTCAGCCACTCTGGAAGCGATCGCGTGTCGCGAGGCACTGGCGCTGGCGGAGGACCTCAATATCAGAGATTTTGTTATTGCTTCAGATTGCCGACAGGTGATCCAGGACATCAACACGGGTACAAGAGGAGGATATGCATCAATTATAAGCGAGATAAATCATAGAGCTTCTACCTTTCATTGTATTTTTACTTTCGAGAGTCGTGCTGCAAACTATGAAGCACATAACTTAGCTAAATTTGCTTTGTCAAGAGGTCTGGGACGCCATGTGTGGTTTGGCCAGCCCTATGACCAAAGACGTATCCCACTGCGTGTGGACTTTGATGAATAAAGATGTGCTTTACCCCTAAAAAAAGTATGGCTAACCACCTGACCAACATGCTAGTGACCAATTCAAGGGCAAATTAATTAGGAACATTTATAGCCGCGCAATTTATTGCACATGTAACAATTATTGTAGATCTTTGATTTTTCAATTATTTGAAAACCTTTCGGAAAAAGTTCATGAATTACAGAAAAAATAGTAATTCTGAACAAAGATCTTGGAATTAAAAAAATCATTGATTTTGAAAAAAGTTGATCAAATTTGAAAAAAGTTCATCAAATTTGAAAAAAAAATCAATAATTTTGAAAATAGTTCATCGGTTTCAAAAAAAGTTCATGAATTTGAAAAAAGTTCACTGATTTTTAGATAAGTACATCGACTTTTAAAGAGGTTTACCGAATTTGAAGAAATATTCATAAAATTCGGTGAACTTTTTTCGTCGAATTAGAAAACGGTTCAAAAAATTTAAAAAAATTCAATTGATTTTGTAAGAATAGTTCAGAAACTTGAAAAAAGTTCACCGAATTTGAAAAAAGTTGATGAATCTGGAAAAAGTTTGTGGATTTTGGAAAATAAGTTCATCGATTTTGAAGAAAAAAAGGTCTTCGATTAAAAATAAAAAATTATATAGGCTCTAAAGCTCTCGCGACCTAGTGAAAAAAATAAAAGAAGATAATGAGTTTCAATCCCCGTGTGCACACCCTTTTTTGCTTCAGATTTGAATGAAAAAAAAATGCAAGACGGGCCGACCCAGCATGCTGCACGGGTGTGCGCCCGTTTGTGAAAATCGAAGAAACGGGCGCTACGAACCGCGTTTAGGATTTGCCCCTGACCTGTGGGGCGATCTTCAAGGTGCGGTGGAATTGTTGTAGCGAGCTTCTGTCTACTTGATGGACTAGCAAGTGTCTGATGCTTATGAAGGAGCCCGCTAGGTGCTAGCTGGCATGAGATCCCGCTATTCCACGATGGCGTTCGTTCCCTCGTCCGGGAGACCCAGGTGAGCGCAAAATAAAGAGCAACTTCGAGTAGGTCGCTGGAGAGGCTGAGTACGCCGCTAGCGCCTGCGACCTGCAAAAAATCTCAAGGCGGTTTGTGGAAGATTTAAATGACTCTTCAGAGGGAGCCTGATATAGTGTATGTGTTTTTGCTTTTATGAATGCATTTGTTCTATTTTTATTTTGTTTAGTAGAATGACCCCCGATCAACCATGCCGCGAGCTCTGGTTTTGTGACGTAGGGAGCCTCTGTTTGAGTCTGGCTTGCGCATGAGGTCGCAAACGCAAATGAAAGACATGTGGTGGTTGTTAGCCTGTTTTGACACCCAAAGTCGCGCAGGTGTTGTGTACGCTGAAGTAGCCCCGGCCCCGGGCAAGATTGAGTGGTCGGTGGATGCAACTTCTATGGTGACTCTAGGATTTATGAATAATTATGTAGCCCCGAGCCTGACCAATAGAAGGATCTCTATGGCTCTCCTCTGAACCTTACAAGCGGAGAGGCCAGTACAGGAATGCCCCTCTGAACCTTGCGACGGAGAAGTCAGTACAGGGATGTGCTTGTTATAGCAATCATTTTTTTTCCTTAGCCATGTTTTGAAATGTTGGGAGATTAAAGTTCATGCTCTGCTCAAACACGGTGGAGGCAACCATGGTAGAGTCATCAAGTGCCATCTGAATAAAGTGAGACACAACATTGTATATATATATATATATGGTCTAATTAACCAAGCAACTCTTTTCTTAATGAATGTCGTTTCAAAAAGAAAAGAAAACACATGAATCGTCAAAAAGGAGGAAACCTGAACACAAATGAGCGTCGTGCATCCTCAGATAGCTGAATGAAAAATTATGAGGACCTTTCAACAAAAATTGTAGTATACGTGAGGAGCTGAAAAGATGGTGCGTGAAATCCTAAAATTTTGGATATGAAAATATGGAAATGAGAACTATGAGTATCTTTCTGTAAAATCGATAGAACTCGTGAGGGGTAAAAAAGTGTAATCATCCAGAATAAACTCAAGTCGATCATTTTTTAATGTAGGGAAAGAAAAAAAATGTGAACACTAACTAAACTAGATGATACCCCGCGCGTTGCTGCGGAAGTATGAGTAAGCCTTTTGATCCGGATATAGGTGCAATTTATCAAACATGAATAGATGAGCTTGATTCAGATAAAAATACATCTTTTCAATCAAGACAATTTTCGGTTACTCCCTACAAAATAAAAAAGTTAACCATGTGATATATGAAACCAAACTCAAAAAATAGTCTCTTTGGAAAGAGCAACAATTCTTAGTGTGCGACGAAATAATATGATTAATTAAATTGAAAGGAAGGGATCACTATAGGTACGGGTGGTTGTTTAGTGAATATGCTTGAGCAAGTTTGTAATTTCGATGATCACTTCTGGCCTTGTCTACAAAAGGTAGCCGAAGAGAACAGAAGAATTGTCTACGTAAAAAAGGAAGAGATGTTAGTCTTCTGAAGCAGGGCGGGCCTAGGAATTCAAGACCGCGTATTCAAAATTTGAAAACTTTTTTTTGGCCTACGACCTTCCTTTTGGTGCGTAAAAGCAATTATAGCAGCATATTGTACTAGTTCTGAACTACACAAGAGATACCACATAATATAAAATTGATCATAACTTGGTATTGTCCAACATATAGAAGTAAAAAGTTGTTCAACATATCATGGCAACAGGGGCGGAGGGCCATCCCCCCCCCCCCCCCCCAGCCTTTGTAAAAATCATGAAGGAATATTTTTGGGGCTGCTTAGATTAGATAAATTTAGCTTTTGGCCCTTCCAAGCATCTATATTTTGGTTTAGCACCCCCTTAATATTCTTTCTAGCTCCGCCACTGCATGGCAAAATCTAAGATATATAGAGGATAGAAAATAATAAATGATAAAAAAAGCTGACAAATTACAGGATAATTTTGCGATCCTTGATGCACTGGAAATGAGTGATGATGTCCTCATCCTTAACTTGCAAGAAGAAATCACTTTCAACAAATGTGAAAATTGCACATTCTCGTGTCTAAACAATTCATAATTGGCTGCAAACTAGTCTTTACTTTCCCTAAAATTAAAAAAAGTCAAGTGGTCAAAATACTTACTTAGGAGCCGAACTATGCTCCTGCAATAGTGCAGCCTGCTGGACAGTGCCTGTTGCTTACAAAATCAGAGAGACAGAACCTACATAAGTAAAAAAAAAAGGAGACAAAACCTGTAAGATAAATTCAGTGCCACTTCAGGTTCAGAGATGAGAATATTCAGAAGTTGGTTGTTGCTTACAAACTCAGTGGTTGTGTATTTGAAACTGAATCAATGCGGTCTGTTGGCTGTTGTCGCTGCCCACTTCAGGTTCAGAGATGAGAAAATTCAGAAGTCGGAACAGAAGGGAAGCAGGGAGAGGAAGCGAGGGGTTCGTCGCGGCAGGCCGGCGGCTCGCCGTGCGCATGCGCGTGAGGTGACGGCGGCAACAGCCCTGCCGGCCGCCCGGCGGTCGCCTGACGCAGTGGCTGCGGCGGCGGACCGGCAGTTCGTGTGCGATCTGCGGATGCGGCTGTGGCGGAGCCGCGATGGGAAGTGCTGGTTCGTCTCGCGTCTGATCGATCGATCAACTTTTTTTCGGAGACGATGTATCCATGCGATGCGCTTGCGGGCCAAGGTGTGGACTCGAGGAGAGGGTGGGCTACTGGGCCAGCCTCTGTTTTGGGCTTATAAATGCTTAACTAGCACGTTGGCGTATCAGTTTCGTTTTTTCTTATACTGACATAGTATACAATATATACCTATTTTTTCGCCAAAAATAATGGGTATTCAGCTGAATACCCTTGAATTGAGGTGGGCCCGCCCAGTCAATCATGAAACAACACAAATCGGCGAACTTAATTAAGAGAATAGCAAACGACGCGCAAATTAGATAACACTGTTTGGTTTTTAAATCATGCGGAAGCACATTTCAGGTTTAGAGAGTCGTAGCATTAAAACTAAATATATATCCACATGCTCCAAATCCAGTTTATGAGGCGTCAAGAAAAAAATGTCTAATGGGCAATCTAGGTTTTGACCAAAGGCTAAAAAATTGGCATACGATAAAGTTGGAGTGGAGTACACTGTATATTGATCAAAAAGGTAAATATGTCGCCTTGGTCACAAATAACAATTCAAATGAATGAATAATTATAATCAGAATGCTTCGATTTCCATCATAATGTATCAATAAGCCACATGCATGAGAGAGCTACAGAGCCTACAACACAAAATAATGTGAAGGTCAGAACAACATACATCTTCATCTTCCAGCATATATAACTTAACAGTATAAAATAAATTAAAATTGTTTTTACCTTTGTAAAATAGAAAAAGGTTGCGAAAATCCAGTATATTTGAGAACAGAGAATCCTGAAAATCCACATATGCAGTTTCAACATGGTAATATGTCAGAGTTGCACTGGCTCCATCTACTTGTCATCCACTTTGGAACCTCATCAACAGAGTTCAGATAATACTATGACTGTGTACTCGGTATACCGCCTTTTGTTGGTCAAATACCAGGAAACATATATAATATCTAATTTCCATGAACTCAGTCGAGAGATCGTAAATATTTGATTGCTCGCTGCACCACCTAATGGGCCTGCACAAAGATTATTCAGTTTGAGGTAAAACAAAAGAGTTCTCAGTTTCAGTTGCAGGCACATATTCGAAGAATAAGAAAGATCCATGATATAAGATTAGTAAAAGATCTAAGATAATACGGTGGAAGTAAAACAAAAATTACATTATGTTGGAGATCAGTGGGCGTTCGCGTACAGATTACCTGACGGGCCGGACGTCCATATGGGGCCCTAGATGTTCGAGACAAATCCACGTTTGTGGATAGATCACCTGATGAAGATACATACGGGTGACCTGACACGAGGCGCCCGAATATGGAGGATGTGATCATAACCGCTGAGGCTGGGGGTAGGAGGAGGACTGCTAGGGCCGGTGAAGATGGACAGAGTGTATATGCTTCACCATGAATCAACAGCGACTCTGTGAGAGACGGCCATGGTTCGTATGTGTGCCCATTAGGTCCCCGCGGAGAACCGAAACCTCGACAGCGATGAATGGCATGCCAATTGGCAGACTTGTGACTGGAGCAGATTGGGACGGTCGTGGGGATGTAGAAGGACGCAGTGGCCATTATTGTCCTTTTTAAGGGGAAGTGGCACAGTGGAGAAAGGAATTGGAAGGGAACGGAGGAGGAGAGAGACAGTCGCACAATAGGGCCACTAATTAAATCTGAGGCCCGGTAAAAAATAGGAGTAATTATTGTTCGTAGTGATGTGGGTTGGGACTTGAGAGCTCTCAATCAAGGGAGAGAGATGGCGTATTTACGCTGGCCAGTTTGTGGTTGGTCCAGACTGTGAGCCAATAACAAAATATATGACAGTCATTAGAGTTGCGGATGTGGAAGGGATGCTGATGTGGATAGCTTGCATGCAAAGAGAAATAAGGTAGTGGGGAGGAACTATTTAGGTATTATTATAGATATTAATAGATCCATTAAGAATATGCACTCATATTATATTTATCTGGTTAGTAGAACTTTCTTCATATACTTAGTAAAATTTGACAAAGTTTATACAAAAGATTATTAACATTCACAATACAATAACATCATTAGATCCACCATAAAATATAATTTCATATTATAATTATAAGGTATTGTAGGTGTTGATATTTTTGTAATATAAATATGGTCTAACTTTGTAAAGTTTGACTTCAGACAAATCTAATAGTCGAACTAAAAACAAATGGATGGAGTATTTCATGTGTATACATGGCCACAAGAAATGGCATGGTTCAAGAGTAAAAATTGGCAATTAACCTACAACCCAAAAATTGGTAATCGTAAGGATGAAATGAAATTATGAGGACCTTTCAATGAACGTAGTAGTATACGTGAGGGGCCGAAAAGATGACGCTTGAAATCCCAAAACTTCTTCCCAGCTCGCTTCCTCTAAGCTTAGCTTCTCAGGCTTTCTTAATCTCTTTGTCTCTTCTCTCTCCCACCAAAGCTTTGGAGAAGTACCCTAAAAAAAAAGCTTTGGAGAAGAAGTGGTTACTTTCCCCTGCTACAGCACTCAGATTGCGATTCTCCTTTTCTGCTAAAGCAATCCTCCATTTTCTGGATCGATCTAAGGAGGCGATTCCACACACGAGGCTTATTACAAGCAGAAGGCCGATGAACCCACGACTCTTCCTCTCCACCACAGCAACTTGCAGCGTTGGCCCGTACATACATGGCCCAAGTTCGACAACCGCTATTTATTGCTGCAGAACTGGCCCAGCTCACTGCCGCACGAGGGAGCAAGCGAGAGAGAGCTCCTGTTCGCCGCCCGCGAGCGGCAAACGATTGAGCCTTCGCTGAAACGAGCCAGCGTACGGGCCGGCCCATTCGCAAGCGCCGAAGGAAATATCAAGAAAAATAAAAACAGGAAGTGGAGCCGAGGAACCGGCTACCTCAATAGCGACAGCAGCAAGCAACACCAGTCGAACTAGCAACCATTGATAGCTCAACTGCAGCTTTAATGTTAAAGTACTTATTACAGCGGCAGATCCGGTTTTATTTCTCCATTTCCTGTAGAAAATGTGAATAACTTTTCTTAAAAATATGAATAATGTTTGAAAATTGTGACCAAATTTCAAACTTGAACATTTTTTTGGAAAAGTGAAAACAAATTTTAAAACCTGAACCGAAATTTGAAATTCCGAAACAGTTATTGAAACTTTTTATATAGGATGAACAAGTTTTCTATAGACATTGAACATTTTGGTAATATACGTTGAGCAATATTTAAATACACATCGACCATTTTGTATGTACGCTGAACAATATTTGAATACACATTGAACACTTTTGATATACGATAAACAATATTTAAATATGCAGTGAACATTTTGGGATATATGCTGAACAATATTTAAATACACATTAAACATTTTGTGATATACGATGAACAATATTTAATTATGCAGTGAACATTTTGGGATATACGTTGAACAATCTTTAAATACACACTGAACATTTGGTGATATACGATGAACAATATATAAATACACAGTGAACATTTTTGGGATATATGTTGAACAATTTTTAAATACACATTGAATAATTTATAAAAAGTACAATGAACATTATTTTAGTATACGGCAAACAATTTCTTAAATGTATGATGAACATTTTTGTAAATACACGTGTGAGCTCTTTGTATAATACACAGAAAAGAGAAGAAAACGAAAAAAAATAAACAAAAAACCGAAAGAATAAACCAAAGAAAAGGATATCTGAAAAGAAGGAAAAATTCGAAACAAAAACCAGTGGAGAAACCAAACCTGTAAGAGAGAAAAACCCACAAAAACAGAGTAAAGAAAAATCTAAACAGAAAACGAAAGAAGAAACCCAGAGAAAGAAAAACAAAAGAAACGCAGCAGAGTGTACGAAACAGAAGCGAGCTGCCACCGAACAGCTAACGAAAAAGAACCCCGCACGTGAAACCCAAACTGGGCCGGCCCAACTGATATCGCACGTGGGCGTCGCGGCTTCCTTCTGACGCCTGCGGGCGTCAAATAGGATCCGCCGTTCGAATCTCCCTTCGACCCCCTTTTTTGCGTTATAGAAAGATATAGCGAACGTGGAGATGGGCCGGCCCATTAGTAGCGAACGAAGGGGAGGGGGGTGTGCGCCCGTTTGTTGAAACGCCTGTATCGGGCGCAAAAGGCGCCAAATAGGATTTGGTGGAGCAAGCTGCGCGAACATGTTTTTTTTCAAAGCGACCGACATACTGCCGCCAACAATTTTTTTTCAAAAATGGAGAATATTTTTCGAAAGCACACGCATTTTTTTTTCCAAATTTTCCAATATTTTTCAAAATTTGAAGAAAAAAATGAACATTTGGAAAATTTTGAATATTTTTCAAACATGAGAAGTGTTTTCAAAACTGTGAAGATTTCTGGAAATGTATAAATTTCTAAAAATTTCCATCAATATGAATATTTTTCGAATTTGGAAACACAACATTTTCTAAAATTTATGAACATATTTTTCATCCGGAGTTTTTTCAAATTCACAAACATTTTTCTAAAAATGCAATAAATAAATAAATTTGTGCACATTTTTTGGAATTTGTGAGTTTTTTAAAGGAAGAAACAAAGGGAATTTTTAGAAAGACAAACAAAAAACTAGAATAAACCAGTAAAGAAAAAAATCCTGATTCAGGAACTTCTCTTCCCAAAACCGGGATTATGTTGAATGTATAATAGATGGAAATGTAATGGGTCGACCCATATCACGGTCGCTCGTCGATCTCCTGTGTGAAGATGCGACAATTTGCCGTAGAGCGCGTCAAATAGGTAATTCCAGAAATAACATCTTGGGGCTGTTTGGTTGAAGCCCGTGCCCCGACCAAATTTGGCGAGGGAATTGGCTAGCCCATTTTTGCCCTCAAGTATTTTCATTTAGTAAATATAATTTGGAATGAAGCAAATACACGGGCCTTTCGACACAAAAGCACTCCTCCTACGACCAGGGGCGGAGCCAGAAATTTAGTGAAGCATGGGCAAGTTTGAGCCTAACTTTATAATCTGGAATTGAAATCTAGTGGTTGAACCAGGTTTTTTATTGATACCGGCTATTCCAGGTGGGTCAATAGCTCCCGTGCGACACATTTCATGTGAATTGAAAGGAGTGCGACGTAGTTGCCAGAAATAGCTCGTGTGCGCCATCTATCATGGCAATAATAGCCCCAATATGACCAGGTGGTTAAAACACGGGTCCGGTCGTCAACGGGACTGGGGTTAAGGTAAAAACAGGGGGTCAAACTAATCAGTGTGTTTGGTGGTGGGTCCCACTTGGTAGTGCATCGATTCCCAGCCTGACTGAAGACGTGTTTCTCCCCTGCTTCTGGTTGCTGCTCTCTTCTTCGTTCTCATCGGCGGCGGCGGCGGCGGAGCTTTCGTCCACGGCCGCTGCTGCGCATGTGGTAAGTGTATTCGGCACCATTCCCCTCCGTCTTGAGTTAGATCTGACCAAGTGAGCCTCTGTTTGCCCCTATTTTCCACGGGATCCAGATTGTGGAGGTGGGTGGGACTGGGGAGCGGCGGCGGGGCGACGTTGGGCTGAAAGAGATGGAGCCACGAGAGACAACGTCGACCAGGTAATCACCCTGTCCAACCTATTCAACCCTGCGATGTGCGCCTCATCTGCTTTCGCTGCCTCACAGTGCCCGCCATTAAATGAACAGGGACAATGTTGCTTGGACCTTCGAATTCAGTGTTGAATTCTTACCATCTAAAGCAAAGCTAGTTGATGGTAGCGTGCGGGACATGGAGAGAGATACAATTGTGAAACGGGAGGTTGAATTTGAAGAGATTGATCCACAGGAAATACGGAGCATGGAAGAAAGGGCCGTGAGGAATGTTGTGGAGAAAATTGGGGAAAGCATTTTTTGGGGTCCAGAGCAAGAGGTAGCATTGTTACTGTTTGACAATTGGAAGGGTGAGTATGTCAGAATTGAGAATGGTGAAGAGATGGTTGATGAAATCGATCGGCAAGACGACTGGGCAAGCAAACAAACTACTTTTCATGCAGAGCTCGTTGATCTGAAATCAGATTCTAAGGTTGGATATGTGCCCTCAAAGTTGGTTTCGCGGATGGTAGATGATGATTGGGCTTCACAGAGACAGATAACGCCCATTTGTACGGGTGAAGTGACAGTAATAGAGGGGCCTGCTCAAGATGCAGAAGAGGGTTGTGATGGTGTTGCAAGGGTGTTGGGGAACGTAGCAGAATTTTAAAATTTTCTACGCATCACCAAGATCAATCTATGGAGTCATCTAGCAACGAGGGAGAGGGGAGTGCATCTACATACCATTGTAGATTGCAAGCGGAAGCGTTCAAGAGAACGGGGTTGATGGAGCCGTACTCGTCGTGATCCAAATCACCGATGACCTAGCGCCGAACGGACGACACCTCCACATTCAACACACGTACGGTTGGGAAGACGTCTCCTCCAACTTGATCCAGCAAGGGGGATGGAGAGGTTGATGGAGATCCAGCAGCATGACGGCATGGTGATGGAAGCAACGGTGATCTCGGCAGGGCTTCGCCAAGCTCAGGGAGAGGGAGAAGTGTCACGGGAGGGAGAGGGAGGCGCCAAGGGCTAGGGTGCGGCTGACCTCCCTCCCCCCCACTATATATAGGACCCCTAGGTGGCGCCGGCCCTAGGAGATGCAATCTCCAAGGGGGGCGGCGGCCAAGGGGGTTGGAGTGCCCCCCAAGCCAAGTGGGGCGCCCCCCACCCCTAGGGTTTCCAACCCTAGGCGCAGGGGGAGGCCCATGGGGGGCGCACCAGCCCACTAGGGGCTGGTTCCCCTCCCACTTAAGCCCATGGGGCCCTCCGGGATAGGTGGCCCCACCCGGTGGACCCCCGGGACCCTTCCGGTGGTCCCGGTACAATACCGATTACCCCCAAAACTTTCCCGATGGCCGAAACTTGACTTCTTATATATAAATCTTCACCTCTGGACCATTCCGGAACTCCTCGTGACGTCCGGGATCTTATCCGGGACTCTGAACAACTTTCGGGTTACCGTATACTAATATCTCAACAACCCTAGCATCACCGAACCTTAAGTGTGTAGACCCTACGGGTTCGGGAGACACGCAGACATGACTGAGACGACTCTCCGGTCAATAACCAACAGCGGGATCTGGATACCCATGTTGGCTCCCACATGCTCCTCGATGATCTCATCGGATGAACCACGATGTCGAGGATTCAATCAATCCCGTATACATTTCCCTTTTTCAATCGGTACGTTACTTGCCCGAGACTCGATCGTCGGTATCCCAATACCTCGTTCAATCTCGTTACCGGCAAGTCACTTTACTCGTACCGTAATGCATGATCCCGTGATCAACCACTTGGTCACATTGAGCTCATTATGATGATGCATTACCGAGTGGGCCCAGAGATACCTCTCCATCATACAGAGTGACAAATCCCAGTCTCGATTCGTGCCAACCCAACAGACACTTTCAGAGATACCCGTAGTGGACCTTTATAGTCACCCAGTTACGTTGTGACGTTTGGCACACCCAAAGCACTCCTACGGTATCCGGGAGTTGCACAATCTCATGGTCTAAGGAAATGATACTTGACATTTGGAAAAGCTCTAGCAAACGAACTACACGATCTTTAAGCTATGCTTAGGATTGGGTCTTGTCCATCACATCATTCTCCTAATGATGTGATCCCGTTATCAATGACATCTAATGTCCATAGTCAGGAAACCATGACTATCTTTTGATCAACGAGCTAGTCAACTAGAGGCTCACTAGGGACGTGTTGTGGTCTATGTATTCACACATGTATTATGATTTCCGGATAACACAATTATAGCATGAACAATAGACAATTATCATGAACAAGGAAATATAATAATAACCATTTTATTATTGCCTCTAGGGCATATTTCCAACAAAGGGTTGTTTGTGTTGATTGGAATTCAATACAATTAGAAGACACTACTGATTTGGTCATTGCACCGATGGCTTACACTGAGATGGCCAATTTTTTTGGCATTCCAGTAGATCTAGTAGATGATCAAGATGAGGAAGAGAGGGGTGAATCAAGCTTTCCTAATGATACTAACATAGATGCTTGTGAAGATGTGGATGGACACCTGATGAAAGATGCTTCAGATGATGCACATGATGATGAGCTTGTAAGTGTGTATGACAAAGATAATCCTGTTATTGAAGTAGGAAAGTTGTTCCCAAGCATGAAGGAGTTTAGGATGTGTTTCATGACTTATGCAGTCAAACATGAGTTTGATGCCAAGACTATGTGGACTGATAAAAAGAAATTTTATGCAAGGTGCAGAGGTTTTGATGGAAGCTCATGCCTTGCAAGTGTTACATATCTGCTAGAATTCAACCTGATGGAAGTACCATCAGGGTTATTCAAATCCCAAATCCACATACTTGTATTACAAGTTCACAGAGAGTATCAACCATGACATCACAACTTTGGATTGTAGAAAAGATCATTCCAATTTCAGCCAAGAAACCGAACACTACAACAAAGAAACTTAAAGTGGACTTGGAAAAGCAGTACCCCATTAAGGTGAAGTATGGCAAAGTGTGGAAAGCAAAACATAGGGAATGAAAGAATTATATGGTGATTGGGCAAATACTTTTAGGATGCTTTATAACTTCAAAGCAAATGTGGAGAAGAGGTCACCTGGCAGTGTTGTGGAGATAGATGCTGAGTTAACAGAGGATGCTAGGGTTCTTTTCTCCAAGTTCTTTATGGCTTTAAAGCCTTGTATAGATGGCTTCAAAGCAGGGTGCCGTCCATATTTGAGCATAGACTCAGCTTTTTGGACTGGCAAATGGAATGGTCAATTGACAGCATGCAATGCTTTGGATTGACACAACTGGATGATCCCTGTTGCTATTGGTTTGTTTCAGTCAGAGACGAAGGTTTCATGGACATGGTTCATGATGTATTTGAAAAGATGCATAGGGCACGTGTCACCTTTGGCAGTACACATAGATGAATTTAAAGGGCTAGAAAAATGCAGTGAAGAAAGTGTTTCCTAATTGTGAGCAGAGGGAGTGCTTCGGCCATATGTGGATGAATTTGATAAAAAAATTAAGAGGAGAAGAATTTGGGAGAATATGGCCAGCAGCAAGATCTTACACCAAACAGACACATTCATAGCATCTTGATAAGATAAAAGCAGCATGCAGTGAGTTTGGTCCATGGTTGGACACCTATCATTCTCTATTGTGGTATGGGTCAGGATTTAACACTGCCATCAAGTGTGATCATATCAACAATAACTTGGCAGAAAGTTTTAATAACAAGATAAATCAGTTAAAGAACTTTCCTGTGCATGACATGGTTGACCAAATCAGGATCATGATCATACACATGTGGGAATTAAGAAGAAGGATTGGTGATTGTCTGCAAGGGGATAAACTTCCTGTAGTGGTACAACAAGTGATGAACAGGAGCAGAAATCTTACACATTTGTCTGTTGAAAAATCTTCATTGTGGGGTGCTGAAGTTAGAGATACCAAGACCGGGCAGAGGCATGTTGTTAGCACTGAGTTGCATGACTGCACTTGCCTCGAGTGGCAACACACTGGGAAACCATGTGACCATTCCATACTTTTCTTGGCCTCCCAACCCAAGATAAACATGCACCCATATTTGCATGAATACTACTCAGTGGCAAGATTCAAGGCTGCATATGCAACTCCAATTCTAGCACTTACAGATCAATCTCAGTGGCCTGAAGTGAAAATTGAATTTTCCACGGGTCCTCCCCTCACAAAAAGAAAGGCTGGCAGGCCAAAAGAGAGTAGATTCAATGCATGGTTTGAGAAAGGTGGGAGTAGTAAAAAGGAGAAGGGGAAGAAGGATGCAAAGCCAAAAAGGTCCCAAAAAGGTAACAAAAATATATGCAAGCTATGCCAGGAACTTGGGCACCGAAAAAGATCTCCAAAATGTCGTTACATCCTGAAAGGCCAAAGTATGTTTATGTTTGTTTTTTATTTTGATGTTGTTTTAAATACTAGGCAAATTACAAGCTTTGTTTTCCAGGAGGAAGCTTGGAAGTCAACCCCTTGTTGTTGAAGATTTCTGGGCAATCAAAAAGGCAAGAATCGATGGCTGTAGAAAAAAGAGAAGTTTTGGTGAAAGTGTGCACACTGAACCAGACTTCGATGTTATGGTGCTAGATGAACCTGAGTTGGATGATGTTGTGGTGCAAGATGAGCCAAACTTGGATGGTGTTGTGGTGCAAAATGAGCCAAACTTTGATGATGTTGGGGTGCACAATGAGCAAGATTTGGATGTGGTGCAAAATGAGCAAGGTTTGGATGTGGGGAAAAATGAGCAAAATGAGCAGAATGTGGTACAAACTAGAACTGAAGTTGATGCGGCTGATGTGCAAACTGAACCTATATTGGACATTGTTTTACAATTTGAAGCTGCTGTAGTTGATGTTGTGCAAACTAAGCCTCATTTAGATGTTGTGGTGCCAAGTAAAGCTGCCCTAGATGGTCCAGTCAAGAAAACCAGGAGCTTGAGTGAACTAGACATTGTACCTGTCATAGGATCAACAAATGCCAATAAAAAGAAGAAGAAATTGAGTGGTAAGAAGAAGTAGAAGTGAAATATTGTTCTTCTCTGAATAAAAAAACTTGCCTGAATTTGCGTAAAAACTTTCCTGAATTTGTGTAATGCTATTTTTACTTTGATGGGTATTTGTGTAACTCTATTCAAATTCTGGCCGAATTTCAAATTTGAGCCAAAATTCAAATTTGAAGCCGTTTAGTTTGGGTATTGATGTTACAATGATTTCTTAAATATTATGCATGTTAGGTGATCAATCCGATGACTTTTTGTTGAGTGAAACACTAGTCATGAAAAATGTGCTCCAAATGAGCTCCAAAGGTAGGATAAACACACCATTTGCAAGCAAGTTTTTTTCCGACCTTCTCTAAATGAGCCAAAAATCAAAACATGAATTCCAACGTGCAAATATAGGGTCCATGCCCAATATTGGATCGTTTGGATAAACTATGACATGCTTACCCCTAAACCCTAACCTGAATCCCACACAGCCTCATTCGTGATAGCTACGTTTTATGAAGGGTTTTCATGAATATAACCATTGACCAGGTTTCTTATTTTTTCTAGCAACCTAGTAACATAAAACGATGATGGGTGCAAGTTTCATATTTTTCTGATTTTTTTTAAATTAGTTATGGTCAACCTTAGCCCTCATAACCCCTTCAAAACCCCTCGTAACCGCTTCAAAACCCCTCAAAATCTAGCCAAAACCCCGCATCCTTCTGGCCCGTTGAATATCTGCGAATGAACGGTGTGGATCAGGCGCTAGAGCATCATCAGCAATCCGAGTGAGGCGCTCTGATTGGCCATATTCGACAATGCTGGATCACTCCCCCAACCATTTCTGATCGTTGGATCGCTGCACGTCGAACAGTGTGGATCAGCCTGCAGTGGCACGTCAGCGATTCGCGTGAAGCTAGTTCGGTGCTATGATTGGCTGGATTTGAAAACTCCAGTTTTTTTGAGCTTTGTCTGTTCTACGCTCGAGGGTGGGCTGCTGCCATGCATGTGCGCTATTGGGCTGTGGTAAAGAAACCCACCCATTGGACCTTTGTACCGAACATTACCACGCCTCCCTTTAGTCGGCCTAGCCAGCAGGCTACATTGCCATGCATGCGAGCGACCAGCCTATGATGCATGCATGCACGAGCGACACATGCAGAGAAGACCGAGCAGGCGTGAACCCCCGACCGACGACACAGCCGCGTGCGCTGAAACGTCACAGCCTGGCGCGCTATTGATGCAGCCTTGGGGTTCCCACGCGTGTATACACACTCCCGATGCCACCCAACGCCGCCCGCTCATTACTTCCACCCGGTGTGAAACCAGTCAAAGAACACGTCGCACTGGGGCTATTTAAGGCACCTATAATCTTCCTCCTCCTCTCACACCCTCATCCATCTCCCATCCTCTCCCTCTTGCATATGTCCTTCTTCTTCTCAACACAAACAACGCTAACTAGGCCGCCACAACCATGCAGTACACCGGGCCATTCTATCGCTTTCCCTGCACTGTGCCGGAGAGGCTCTACCCCGCCGGGGTGTACGTCGAGAACATACTTCGTGTGTGGGCGATGTCAAGATGGAGGGGCGCAAGGGAACGGCTACCGCCACCTCCCCCGACGCCGGCCTCGTCGAGAACCAACTTCTTCCTTGGGGCCGGCTACCGCCACCTCCCCCGCCGCCGGCGACGGCGTCCGAACGGGACCCATAAGGGGGCCCATCGGTGGCAGCCTGAGACCAAGGGCCGGCATCTTTCTAACAATACAGCGCAGCGCCATCAGGTTCAGCAAGTTTATTAGAGCTGCCGGCGGCGGCGGCGGTAGCTAGGGCTTCGCCGTCTGCTTCTTCTTGCCTCGTTTCCTTCCATAGGCAGTACGAGGCTTATTACAAGCACAAGGCCGATGAGCCCACGGGCTAATTACAAGCTTCTTTCGGCCGGTCCGAGTCCGTCTCCACCGCAACTTGTAGCGTTGGCCCATACATACATACATACATACATGGCCCAATTTCTTCTGCTAATGCATGTCGCGCTTGGCAAGGCCGTCGAGACACTGTGGTGGTGGGACGACCCTGACCTCCGGGACCTCCTAACCTTTTTCTTTTTTTTTGAGTCTGAACACACTTTATTATTACTCAATAATGTTCATGAGGCCAGGAGCTCCTAACCGAGAGCGCCGGTTCGTCTTAATGGCGCCCGGAGGCGATGTTATTAGGCCGGCCGAGCAAAACTTTAATAAAGTGCATCTATTTGTGGATCGAATTCACGTCGTCACACCACCTGACCTAATAATATGCTAGTGACCAATTGAAGGGCGAATTAATTAAGAACGTTTATAGCTGCACAATTTATTGCACATGTATCGAGTATTGTAGAGCTTTTATTTTTTAATTATTTGAAAACCTTTCGAAAAAAGTTCATGAATTACAAAAAAAATCAGTGATTCTGAACAAAGTTCATGGAATTTGAAAAAAACATCAAATTTGAAAAAAGTTCATCAAATTTGGAAAAAGTCACCAATTTTGAAAATAGTTCATCGGTTGCAAAAAAAGTTCATGAATTTGAAAAAAAGTTCACTAATATTTAGATAAGTACATCAAATTTTAAATAGGTTTACTGAATTTGAAGAAACATTCATAAAATTTGGTGAACTTTTTTTTATCGAATTACAAAAAAGGTTCATAAAATTGAAAAAAATTCAATCAATTTTGTAAGAAAAGTTCAGAAACTTGAAAGAAGTTCACCAAATTTGAAAATAGTTCATGAATCTGGAAGAAGTCATGGATTTTGGAAAATAAGTTCATCGGTTTTGAAGAAAAAAAGGTCCTCGATTAAAAATAAAAAATTATATAGGCTCTAAAGCTCTTGCGACCTAGTGAAAAAGTAAAAGAAGATAATGAGTTTGAATCCCCGTGTGCACACCCTTTTTTGCTTCAGATTTGAATGGGAAAAAAATGCAAGACGGGCTGACCCAGCATGCCGCACGGGTGTGCACCCGTTTGTGAAAATCGAAGAAACGGGCGCAACGGGCCGCGTTTAGGATGTGCCCCCTGACCTCTGGGGCGATCTTGAAGGCGCGGTGGAATTGTTGTAGCGAGCTCCTCTCCACTTGCTGGACTAGCAAGTGTCTGATGCTTATGAAGGAGCCTGCTAGATGCTGGCTGGCATGAGATCCCGCTATTCCACGATGGCACTCGGTCCCCTCGTCCGGGAGATCCTGGCGAGCGCGAGATAAAGAGCAACTTCGAGGAGGTCACTGGAGAGCCTGAGTATGCCGCTAGCGCCTGCGAACTGCAAAAAATCTCAAGGCGGTTTGTGGAAGATGTAAATGACTCTTGAGAGGGAGCCTAATATAGTGTATGTGTTTTTGCTTTTGTGAATGCAATTTTTTTGTTTAGTATGGAGCGTCGTCCACTTTTGCCTTGAGATTGACCCCGATCAACCATGCCGTGAGCTCTGGTTTTGTGACGTAGGGAGCCCTGTTTGAGTCTGGCTTGCGCATGAGGTCGCAAACGCAAATGAAAAAAATGTGGTGGTTGCTAGCCTGTTTTGACACCCAAAGTCGCGCAGGTGTTGTGTGCGCTGAAGTAGCCCCCGAGCAAGATTGAGTGGTCGGTGGATGCAACTTCTATGGTGACTCGGAGAGCTATGAATAATGATGTAGCCCCGAGCCCGACCAATAGAAGGATCTCTATGTCTCTCCTCTAAACCTTACGACGGAGAGGTCAGTACAGGGATGCCCCCTCTTAACCTTGCGACAGAGAAGTCAGTACAGGGATGTGCTTGTTATAGCAAGCATTTATATTCCTTAGTCATGTTTTGAAATGTTGGGAGATTATAGTTCATGCTCTGCTCACACACGCTGGAGGAAACCATGGTAGAGTCATCAAAGTGGCATCTCGATAAAGTGAGATACTATATTGTATATATATGGTCTAATTAACCAAGCAACTTTTTTCTTAATGAATTCATGAATCCTGTCATTTCAAAAAGAAAAGAAAAACGTATGAACCGCCCAAAAGGAGGAGACCTGAATAGAAATGAGCGCCGTGCATCCTCAGATAACTGAATAAAAAATTATGAGGGCCTTTCAATAAATGTAGTAGTATACGTGAGCGGCTGAAAAAATGGGGCGTGAAATCCTAAAATTTTGGATCTGAAAATATGGAAATGAGAACTATAAGGACTTTTTTGTAAAATCAGTTGAACTCGTGAGGGGCAAAAAAAGTGTAATCACCAAAAAGTTGGTAGGGGCACTAGCAGAAAACGGTTCATTTGTCCCTGTTCCAGAGGGCCTTTAGTCCCGGTTCTGGAACCGGAACAAAAGGGTCGGGACTAAAGACCAAACCCTTTAGTCTCGCTTCGCTTACGAACCGGGATAGAAGGGGCTCCAAGTGGCCACCAAACCGGGACAAAAAAGCATCCACGCGTCATCAGCTGGCAGGAGCTGAGGTTAAAGGGGGTGGGTTTAGGAGGGTTTTGAGGGTTAATTTAGGGTGTTAGCTAGCTAATAGAGAGAAGTGTCCTTTCTTATCTCCGTGCTTGGTCGACGCTAGCTACTATACGTATAAAGAGAACTCGACACGCTATCTAGTAAGCAAATGAAGGAACCATTAATTACAAGATCTTCATGAACATATATAGAGAGGAGTGACCTCTCTTTCTCCGAAAGATTGGTTGAACAACAAGTTTTTGTATATCTATCCAACACTACTAGGTACATATATACAATATAAGATTTCTTACAATCCCTAACATCTCGTCTATCTCAATTTCCACATGGTATTCTCTAGCTTTATTGATGACGTGGTCCAGAAAGAATCCCGCCAATTCCTTTTGAATTGTGTTTATGCGATCATGTGGTAGGAGTTCATCCTGCATCTGCCAGACCTAATTTGAAGAACGGGGTCAATACATGTATATGAATGAAACTCAACACAAATGATGGTACTAAAATAAAATTATGAATATTTTTTCTTACGCACATCATATTTTTTTAGAGTAGCCCCGCTTATTAGAGATCGCCGCGTTGTAGATGTACTCGCAAACGTAGTATCCACAAAAATCAATCCCGGCTTCCTGCCACAACCACTTTACGAGAAATAGATTTCAATCAAATTGATAATCAAGCGTTATAAATGGTATTAATGAAACTAGAATCAATGGGAGATGCGCGGAACTAGGTAGTAGTACTTACTTCCGGGTGTGTAAATCGCAGCTCGCTCGGAAGTCCCGGAGTCAGTGCGGTGAACACTTTCCAAACCCTGCCAAACAAAGAAAATAATCATTTGATATCAGGATCAAATGAACAAAGTTGCCCATATGGTGCGATAATGATCGATTGAACTTACTTCTGGAGCATTGCAGTCATGTTTGCAAAGTCCTGGGGATCTTTTTGTCTCGAGTCTATGACGGTTACTACTCCCTTCTCAAGTTGGATCTCTAGCAGAATAAAGTGGAAGCTGCGCACGCATGCATAACTCATCAATTACATTACTATAACCTCGAGTAATAATAAGGGAAACCGAATATGCATAAGACATTAACACTCACTTGAAGTTGTAAGGAAAGAGTATTTTATCTTTGTGTTGATTTTAAGCAACAATTGTAGCAAGTTGTCCTCGTTTTCTGTGACATTGTGTTTAACAGTCCATTCATGTATGATATCTGGGTTAATGAACCCAATGTCCCAGATATGTGCTTTCCTGCATTCGACGATCTTCAATCTAATAGTGAGGATAATTATATATACATGCAATGAAAGAGCTAAGCTATATATATAGAGAGAGACTTAATTACAGACGTAGTACTTACAGACAGTAGCAAGTCACGAGTATTTTGTCGAGGTCCTTTTTATAGTATAACTGGAATAACTCCTCAAATGCAACAGAAAATAGACCAGTTCCAACGAGGTCGTGCTCCTCTTTAATCTCATCGTCAAAACATCCTTCCCAGACTCCTTGTAGGTTTTCATGAACCATTCATGGAATCTTCGCATCATCGTTGTTAGAGGAGGATGATCAGGTTTGACGAGAGGCTGCCCGTACTGGTATCTGAATTCATCCACCTTCATTGTATCAAAGTGTACATCATCGCCCAGGTAATCACCAGGATTGGTACCAGGCACCATCCCTGACAGATTAGCTATGATATCGCTAGACACCTTGAGCGGGGGGCACGATTGGTTCGCCTATGCGCCGAGCTGGGGAATTTTTTCCCACTTCTTCGTTCTTCTAACCTTTTATCACTGGAAGTAGTTCCCGACCGACATGGTTTTCATCTAGCGGAGGCGGTGATGGTCGCTTCAGGGCATCGATAGTGCGCTTCAGTTTCAACCGGATCTATCGTCTCCTTCGGAGGTGGAGGTTTCTTTGCAAAAAAGTCCTTCACATAGGTTGCACAGATCTCCGTGTTTTCCTCCACGGTCCTCTCGTATGGTAACTTTTCCAGAGGCTTGAGAGATGGATCGTATCTGAATTGCCTCCTGCCTCTGGCTGTACTGCTAGCCGCCGAAGCGGTGGCATCTCTCTTCCGTCGTTGCTTATGAGGCGGAGAAGGAGGCGGAGTGCTCCGACGCGCCGGAGGGGCCGGAGCGGCGGCGTCTGTCTTCCGCCGTTGCTGACGAGCCGGAGGAGGAGGCGGACTGCTCGGATGCACCGGAGGAGGTGAAGTGGCCTCACGCGCCGGAGGAGCCGGAGAAGGAGGTGGAGTGCCCTGATCGCTCGCCAGAGGAGGAGGAGGCGGAGTGCCCTGACTCGCCGAAGAAGGAGGAGGAGGCGAAGGCGCCCATTTCGAAGGCTTGATGTCCTCCTTCCGCCATAGACATGGAGTTTTCAGAGCAAGACCCAGCTAAGTCTCCCCTTCACCTGTAGGGTGGTCAAGCTCGAGCTCCTCAAATCCCTCTGTTACTTCACCCACCATCACAACAGCATAGCCATGTGGAATCGGACGGAAGTGAAAAGTTCCGTCAGGTTGAGGAGGTGCAATAGAGCCAACAGCCACCTTGACTTTAAGGTTCTGCCATTGCGTCATAAGCTGGCAATGTTGAGCTTCCGTGATAGCAACCACGGGGTAGCTAGGAGCCGTGAAGTCACTTCTCCGCTGAGATGGCGGGATAGCTTCAGGGGTAGCTCCGGCAGCTCATTGGCTCTCAACTTGTTCCTCTAGCTTTTGTAGTCTTGCATTCAGCTTTTGCATTCGCTGAGCTCTAGTTTCCTCTTCCTCTCTTGGGTTTTGTAACCGCCTGCGCCGGGAAACCCATCCTTCCACGCAACGGAGCCTGGCATGCCTCGTCTTCGTCTAGGGTACTCAGGATTCTCGAGGGCCTCTGTTAGCTCGTCGTTCTCTCTGTCGGGAACGAACGCCCCTTGATGCGCTGCGGCGATACACTTCTGAAGCTTCTTGACGGGTATTGCAAGTTGCTCGTCCATCCAAACGCACCTCCCTGTTTCAGGGTCCAAGGTTCCCCCAACCCGAAGAACCTAGTCCTTGAACGGTCTGCACAATTCAATGTCGCTGGTTCGACCCCTTCAACAATCAGGTCATTCTCAGCTTTGTCCCACAATGGCCGGGCTTTGAGGTAGCCACCTGACCCTGTGCGATGGTGATACAACTTCCTTGCAGCATTTACCTTGTTTGTCTCTGACATCTTCTTGCTCTTCTCCAATGTCTTGTAGGCCACAAATGCGGGCCAGTGATCTCTTATCTTCTCAAATCGGCCGGTAAATTCCGGAGTCTTCCCTTTGTCGACAAACGTTGATTTCAACTCATTCTTGCACCTCCTAAATAGATCTGCCATCTTCTTAAGAGCATGAGCCTTGACCAGTGGCTCTATAACTGGCTTATTCGGGTCCTCCTCTGGTGGTAGGGTGAAATTTGCCTTCAGCGAGGTCCAAAGATCATCTTTCTGTCTATCGGTGGCATAAGAAACTTGAGGCTCTTCGTTCTTAGGCTTATTCCATTGCTGGATGCTGATCGGGATGATGTCCCTAACAATAGCTCCACGCTTAGTAGAAATGCTTCCTTGGTCCTCCTGGGTTCAATCGGTTGGCCGTCGTCCATGATTGCTGTGATCGTGAACCTTTCATCCTGGTGCAAGCTTTTCTTCAGGCCTCGTCTCATTACCAAAGTTTGGCTCGACCCGGAGGGCTAGAAAAGAAGAAAGAAGAGTTAATATATGTACATACCAAAACAGTTAATGCATCAATTAGCTAGTCAGCATAGGCTTAATTAATATATGTACCTCACCGGGCATTGCAACAGCTCCCTCCTCCCACTACTAGGAAAATGCTTACCAGTAGCGCGGGCACCGGCGCTACTGCTATGGCGCTACAGCTATTTGCTACCTCTTGAGCTTGCGTTGGATTTCCCCGAAGAGGAGAGGATGATGAAACATAGTAGCGTAAGTATTTCCCTCAGTTTTTGAGAACCAAGGTACAAATCCAGTAGGAGGCAACGCACAAGTCCCTCGCACCTGCACAAAACAATATCTCAATGCAACCAACGCGATTAGGGGTTGTCAATCCCTTCTCGACAAATGAGATGTGATAGATAGGATAGATAATATTTTTGCTATTTTTGATATAAAGATGCAAAGTAAAAAGTAAAAGGCAAAGTAAAAACAAGGCAATAATAAAGTGATGGAGATTGATATGATGAGAATAGACCTGGGGGCCATAGGTTTCACTAGTGGCTTCTCTCGAGAGCATAAGTATTTCTACGGTGGGTGAACAAATTACTGTTGAGCAATTGACATAATTAAGCATAGTTATGAGAATATATAGGCATGATCATGTATATAGGCATCACGTCCGAGACAAGTAGACCGACTCCTGCCTGCATCGACTACTATTACTCCACTCATCGACCGCTATCCAGCATGCATCTAGAGTATTAAGTTAAAAACAGAGTAACGCCTTAAGCAAGATGACATGATGTAGAGGGATAAATTCATGCAATATGATATAAACCCCATCTTGTTATCCTCGATGGCAACGATACAATACGTGCCTTGCTGCCCCTTCTGTCACTGGGAAAGGACACCGCAAGATCGTACGTGCCTTGCTGTCCCTTCTGTCACTAGGAAAGGACACCGCAAGATCTAACCCAAAGCTAAGCACTTCTCCCATTGCAAGAACTACCAATCTCGTTGGCCAAACAAAACGGATAATTCGAAGAGACTTGCAAAGATAACCAATCATACATAAAAGAATTCAGAGAAGATTCAAATATTATTCATAGATAGACTTGATCATAAACCCACAATTCATCGTTCTCAACAAACACACCGCAAAAAGAAGATTACATCGAATAGATCTCCACAAGAGATGGGGAGAACATTGTATTGAGATCCAAAAAGAGAGAATAAGCCATCTAGCTAATAACTATGGACCCGAAGGTCTGAGGTAAACTACTCACACTTCATCGGAGAGGCTATCATGATGTAGAAGCTCTCCGTGATGACTACCTCCTTCCGGTAGAGCTCCGGAATAGGCCCCAAGATGGGATCTCGTGGATACAGAAAGTTGCGGCGGTGGAATTAGGTTTTTGGCTCCTGTTCTGATAGTTTGGGGGTACGTAGGTATATGTAGGAGGAAGAAGTATGTCGGTGGAGCTTCGAGGGGCCCACGAGGCAGGGGGCGCGCCCTAGGGGGGTGCCCCCCACCCTCGTGACCGCCTCTCCTATTCCTTGGCGTAGGGTCCAAGTCTCCTGGATCACGTTCGGTGAGAAAATCACGTTTCCGAAGATTTTATTCCGTTTGGACTCAATTTGATATCCCATTTCTTCGAAACACTGAAATAGGCAAAAAACAGCAATTCTAGGCTGGGCCTCTAGTTAATAGGTTAGTCCGAAAAGTAATATAAAAGTGAATAATAAAGCCCAATATAGTCCAAAACTGTAGATAATATAGCATGGAGCAATCAAAAATTATAGATACGTTGGAGACGTATCAGGCATCCCCAAGCTTAATTCCTGCTTGTCCTCGAGTAGGTAAATGATAAAAAAGATAATTTTTGATGTGGAATGCTACTTGGCATAATTTCAATGTAAATCTTCTTAATTGTGGTATGAATATTTAGATTAGAAAGATTCAAGACAAAAGCTCATATTGATATAAAAACAATAATACTTCAAGCATACTAACAAAGCAATTATGTCTTCTCAAAATAACATGGCAAAGAAAGTTATCCCTACAAAATCATATAGTCTGGCTATGCTTTGTCTTCACCACACAAATTATTTAATCATGCACAACCCCGGTGACAAGCCAAGCAATTGTTTCATACTTTAACTTTTCAAAACTTTTTCGATCCTCACGCAATACATGAGCGTGAGCCATGGATATAGCACTATATGTGGAATAGAATGGTGGTTGTGGAGAAGAGAAAAAGAGGGGAAGATAGTCTCACATCAACTAGGCGTATCAACGGGCTATGGAGATGCCCATCAATAGATATCAATGTGAGTAAGTAGGGATTGCCATGCAACGGATGCACTAGAGCTATAAGTATATGAAAGCTCAACAAAAGAAACTAAGTGGGTGTGCATCCAACTTGCTTGCTCACGAAGACCTAGTGCAATTTGAGGAAGCCCATCATTGGAATATACAAGCCAAGTTCTATAATGAAAAATTCCCACTAGTATATGAAAGTGACAAAATGAGAGACTCTCTATCATGAAGATCATGGTGCTACTTTGAAGCACAAGTGTGGTAAAAGGATAGTAACATTGTCCCTTCTCTCGTTTTCTCTCGTTTTTTTATTTGGGCCTTTTCTCTTTTTTTTGGCCTTTTTTTTATTTTTCGTCCGGAGTCTCATCCCAACTTGTGGGGGAATCATAGTCTCCATCATCCTTTCCTCACTTGGGACAATGCTCTAAAAATGATGATCATCACACTTTTATTACTTTACAACTCAACAGTTACAACTCAATACTTAGAACAATTATGACTCTATGTGTATGCCTCCGGCGGGGTACCGGGATATGCAATGATTCATGGGCGACATGTATGAAAGAATTATGAATGGTGGCTTTGCCACGAATACGATGTCAACTACATGATCATGCTAGCAATATGACAATGATGGAGCGTGTCATAATAAACGGAACGGTGGAAAGTTGCATTGCAATAGATCTCGGAATGGCTATGGAAATGCCATGATAGGTAGGTATGGTGGCTGTTTTGAGGGAGGTTTATGGTGGGTGTAAGATACCGGCGAAAAGGTGCGTGGTATTAGAGAGGCTAGCAATGGTGGAAGGAAGAAAAAGTGCGTATGATCCATGGACTCAACATTAGTCATAAAGAACTCATATACTTGTTGCAAAAATCTAGAAGTTATCAAAGCAAAGTATTACGCGCATGCTCCTAGGGGGATAGATTGGTAGGAAAAGACCATCGCTCGTCCCCGACCGCCACTCATAAGGAAGACAATCAATAAATAAATCATGATCCGACTTCATCACATAACGGTTCACCATACGTGCATGCTACGGGAATCACAAACTTTAACACAAGTATTTCTCAAATTCACAACTACTCAACTAGCATGACTCTAATATCATCATCTTCATATCTCAAAACAATTATCAAGCATCAAACTTTTCTTAGTATTCAATGCACTCAAAAGAAAGTTTCACAAATCTTGAATGCCAAGCATATTATTTTTAAGCAAATTACCATGCTATTAGGAACTCTCAAAATAATCTAAGTGAAGCATGAGAGATCAATAGTTTCTTTAAAACAAATCCACCACCGTGCTCTAAAAGATCTAAGTGAAGCACTAGAGCAAAAACTACAATGCTCAAAAGATATAAGTGAAGCACATAGAGCAAAACTACATAGCTCAAAAAAAAATAATAAGTGAAGCACATAGAGTATTCTAACAAATTTCAATTAAATATGGCTCTCTCAAAAGGTGTGTACAGAAAGTATGATTTTGGCACACTAACAAACAAAGACACAAATAATACAAGATGCTCCAAGCAAAACACATATCATGTGGTGAATAAAAATATAGCTCCAAGTAAAATTACCGATGGAAGTAGACGAAAGAGGGGATGCCTTCCGGGGCATCCCCAAGCTTTGACTTTTTGGTGTCCTTGGATTATCTTGGGGGTGCCATGGGCATCCCCAAGCTTAGGCTCTTGCCACTCCTTGTTCCGTAATCCATCAAAATATTTCACCAAAAACTTGAAAACTTCACAACACAAAACTCAACAGAAATCTCATAAGCTCCGTTAGCGAAAGAAAACAAAACACCACTTCAAGGCACTGTAATGAACTCATTATTTATTTATTTGGTGTTAAACCTACTGTATTCCAACTTCTCTATGGATTATAAACTATTTTACTAACCATAGATTCATCAAAATAAGCAAACAACACACGAAAAACAGATTCTGTCAAAAACAGAACAGTCTGTAGTAATCTGTAACTAATGCCAATTTCTGGAACGTGAAAAATTCAGCAAAAATAGTAAGTTCTAGATAATTTGTTTATTGATCCACAGCAAAAATAATCAACTAAAAATCACGTTCCTGTGATTTATCATAATTATTCTCGTGCACGCAAAGTTTCTGTTTTCTGCAGCAGAATCAAATTACTATTACCGTAGGTTATCCTAGCGGTCTTACTTGCCACAAACACTAATTAAATCAGAAAAAAAATCTAACCAGAGTCTAGAACAAATATTTATTCCTAAACATAAGCAAAAAGCAAAAAACTAAAATAAAATTGGGTTGCCTCCCAACAAGCGCTATCGTTTAACGCCCCTAGCTAGGCATAAAAGCAAGGATAGATCTAGGTATTGCCATCTTTGGTAGGCAAACCATAAGTGGATCTCATGATAGATTCATATGGTAATTTTATTTTCTTTCTAGGGAAGTGTTCCATGCCATTTTTTAATGGGAAATGGAATCTAATGTTCCCTTCCTTCATATCAATAATCGCACCAATCGTTCTAAGGAAAGGTCTACCAAGAATAATAGGACAAGAAGGATTGCAATCAATATCAAGGACGATAAAATCTACGGGCACATAATTCCTATTTGCAACAATAAGAACATCATTAATTCTTCCCATAGGTTTTTTAATAGTGGAATCCGCAAGATGCAAGTTTAGAGAGCAATCATCATAATCACGGAAATCTAGCAAATCACACAAAGTTTTGGGAATAGTGGAAACACTAGCACCAAAATCACATAAAGCATAAAACTCATGATCTTTAATTTTGATTTTAATAGTTGGTTCCTACTCATCATAGAGTTTTCTAGGGATAGAAACTTTCAACTCAAGTTTTTCTTCATAAGATTGCATCAAGGCATCAACAATATGTTCGGTAAAAGCTTTGTTTTGACTATAAGCATGGGGAGAATTTAGCACGGATTGCAACAAGGAAATACAATCAATTAAAGAGAAACTTTCATAATTAAATTCCTTGAAATCTAATATAGTGGGTTTAGCAACATCTAGGGTTTTATTTCTTTCAACCCCACTTTCATCAATTTCATCATCAAGATCTAAATACTCCGAATTTTTGGAATGCCTTCTAGGTAAGGGAAGATCATATTCAGTTTCATCAAGATTCATATTACGAAAAAAAGATTTAATAGGGGACACATCAATAACTTTTAGATCTTCATCTTGATTTTCATGGGAATTTGAAGAACATGCTTTAATAAAGGCATCTTTCGTAGCACGCATCCTAGCGGTTCTTTCCTTGCACTCATCAATGGAAATTCTCATGGCTTTGAGAGACTCATTGATGTCATGCTTAGGAGGAATAGATCTAAGCTTTAAAGAATCAATCTCAAGAGAAATTCTATCAAGGTTCCTAGCCAAATCATCAACTTAAGCAATTTCTCTTCAAGAAAAGCATTAAAATTCTTTTGTGAAATCATAAACTCTTTAACACTATTCTCAAATTCAGAGGGCATCTTATTAAAATTGCCATAAGAGTTGTTGTCGGAATTTCCATAATTATTAGAAGGATTACTAGGATAAGGCCTAGGATTAAAATTCCCTCTATACGCGTTGTTACCAAAATTATTCCTACCAACAAAATTCACATCCATAGATTCATTATTATTCTCAATCAAAGTAGACAAAGGCATACCATTAGGATCATAAGAAACACTCTTAGTAGCAAATAATTTCATAAGTTCATCCATCTTTCCACTCAAAACATTTATTTCTTCTATCGCATGCACTTTTTTATTAGTAGATCTTTCAGTATGCCATTGAGAATAATTAACCATAATATTATCTAGGAGTTTAGTAGCATCTCCTAAAGTGATTTCCATAAAAGTGCCTCCCGCGGCTGAATCTAAAAGATTTCTAGAAGCAAAATTCAATCCAGCATAAAATTTTTGTATAATCATCCACAAATTTAAACCATGAGTAGGGCAATTACGTATCATTAATTTAATTCTCTCCCAAGCTTGTGCAACATGTTCATGATCTAGTTGCTTAAAATTCATAATGTCGTTTTTAGGAGAGATGATCTTAGCGGGAGGAAAATACTTAGAGATACAAGCATCTTTGCACTTGTTCCAAGAATCAATACTATTTTTAGGCAAATATGAAAACCAAGCTTTAGCATGATCTCTAAGAGAAAAAGGAAATAGCTTCAATTTAACGACATCATTATCGACATCTTTTTTCTTTTGCATATCACATAAATCAAGGAAGCTATTTAGATGAGTAGCGGCATCTTCACTAGGAAGGCCGGCGAATTGATCTTTCATAACAGATTCAACAAAGCAGTATTGATTTCACAAGATTCAGTATCAGCAAGAGGAGCAATCGGAGTGATAAGGAAATCATTATTGCTGGTATTGGTGAAGTCACACAATTTGGTAGTATCTTGAGCCACCGCGACAAACAAGCAACACACGAGCAAACAAAAGGCAAGCAAGAAAAAGGCAAACGGAAAAGAGAGGGCGAATAAAACGGCAAGGGTGAAATGGGGGAGAGGAAAATGAGAGGCAAATGGCAAATAATGTAATGCAAGAGATAGGGATTATGATAGGTACTTGGTATGTTGACTTTAGCGAAGACCTCCCCGGCAACGGCGCCAGAAATTCTTCTTGCTACCTCTTGAGCTTGCGTTGGATTTCCACGAAGAGGAGAGGATGATGCAGCAGAGTAGCGTAAGTATTTCCCTCAGTTTTTGAGAACCAAGGTATCAATCCAGTAGGAGGCAACGCACAAGTCCCTCGCACCTGCACAAAACAATATCTCAACGCAACCAATGCGATTAGGGGTTGTGAATCCCTTCTCGACAAGTGAGATGTGATAGATAGGATAGATAATATTTTTGGTATTTTTGATATAAAGATGCAACGTAAAAAGTAAAAGGAAAAGTAAAAACAAGGCAATAATAAACTGATGGAGATTGATATGATGAGAATAGACCCGGGGGCCATAGGTTTCAATACTGGCTTCTCTCGAGAGCATAAGTATTTCTAGGATGGGTGAACAAATTACTGTTGAGGAATTGACAGAATTGAGCATAGTTATGAAAATATCTAGGCATGATCATGTATATAGGCATCACGTCCGAGACAAGTAGACCGACTCCTGCCTGCATCTACTACTATTACTCCACTCATCGACCGCTATCTAGCATGCATCTAGAGTATTAAGTTAAAAACAGTGTAACGCCTTAAGCAAGATGACATGATGTAGAGGGATAAATTCATGCAATATGATATAAACCCCATCTTGTTATCCTCGATGGCAACGATACAATACGTGCCTTGCTGCCCCTTCTGTCACTGGGAAAGGACACCGCAAGATCGAACCCAAAGCTAAGCACTTCTCCCATTGCAAGAACTACCAATCTCGTTGGCCAAACACAATGGATAATTCGAAGAGACTTGCAAAGATAACCAATCATACATAAAAGAATTCAGAGAAGATTCAAATATTATTCATAAATAGACTTGATCATAAACCCACAATTCATCGGTCTCAACAAAAACACCGCAAAAAGAAGATTACATCGAATAGATCTCCACAAGAGAGGGGGAGAACATTGTATTGAGATCCAAAAAGAGAGAAGAAGCCATCTAACTAATAACTATGGACCCGAAGGTCTGAGGTAAACTACTCACACTTCATCGGAGAGGCTATGATGATGTAGAAGCTCTCCGTGATGACTGCCTCCTTACGGCAGAGCTCCGGAACAGGCCCCAAGATGGGATCTCGTGGATACAGAAAGTTGCGGCGGTGGAATTAGGTTTTTTGGCTCCTATTCTGATAGTTTGGGGGTACGTAGGTATATGTAGGATGAATAAGTACGTCGGTGGAGCTTCGAGGGGCCCACGAGGCAGGGGGCGCGCCCTAGGGGGGGCACCCCCACCCTAGTGACCGCCTCTCCTGTTCCTTGGCGTAGGGTCCAAGTCTCCTGGATCACGTTTGGTGAGAAAATCACGTTTCCGAAGATTTTATTCCGTTTGGACTCCGTTTGATATTCCGTTTCTTCAAAACACTGAAATAGGCAAAAAACAACAATTCTGGGCTCGGCATCCGGTTAATAGGTTAGTCCCAAAAGTAATATAAAAGTGAATAATAAAGCCCAATATAGTCCAAAACAGTAGATAATATAGCATGGGGCAATCAAAAATTATAGATACGTTGGAGACGTATCACTATTTTGTAGCAGTAGCGCGTTTTTAGGCCAGCACTACTGGTAAGTTCAAGTACTAGTAGCGCGTTCTCAGCCCCGTGCTGCTGCTAACATTTATGTTTTTTTTAGCATTTTGGCGCTGTACATGTTTAAACAGATATATCTTTTATACAATAACAACTCATCATGAACTAGTCTGTTTAAATAGCATATTCATTACCACTTGTCATCACCATCAAACAATGTTCGTCAATGAGACATCATATAACAAGTTGGTCACTAGTCATAATCACAACTCATCATCATCATCAACTCTAACACATTGTAGCACATAATAACACATTCTAGCTATGACCTACTCCTCTCATAGGACCTACTCTACCCTCTCTTAGGTAAATATCATAAAATAAGATAGGCATTGACGCTGCATTAAGGGAAATTGACTCTCCATAATAAAGAATGGAGATCATCCTATCTCCAAGTCTTGGCCTACGCACAATGTTGCTTCCAAGTAGCTCTCTACGATGGTTCAAACATTTTTTGAAACCATCTATTATCATGGCTTCCTCGCTTTTAGAAATCCGGTATGGACAGGAGTGATGTGGATACTGCGGCTGACCTGGCCGTGGTGGCCGTAAGCTCATAACATTAACGCGACCTCTCGTCAACATCAGATGAGGCACACAATCCATCGGGATTTTCTGTTCAAAAACATAATAATAACTTTGTAGTTAGCAATATAGTTTAGTTTTAGAAGAATTTATGCAAAAGATGCATGGATGTCGTAATAGTAGAAAATCTTACCATGATATCTCCATTGATGTTACCGTAGTTCAACATGTTCACTAGTGGCACGTATTGACCGTAATGTGGAGGAGTTTGATAATAGCTATTGTAATTCTCAATATCAGTAAAAAATGCGATAAGACCATCTTGCTCCTTATAAGTTAATTGTGCTTCATCATTGTAGTAGTAGGTTCTGTCTACCATTTTCTGTACATTTTTTGAAGAATGAAAATAAGCTGTCAAATATTTTGAAATAAACAATATAAATTACTTAGTAAATATGTTTAAGAAACTCACACAGCGGTAGAACTAGAAGCGTGTCAACAAGGACCCAAATGGTCATACCATTTTCGTCGATGTCAGGATCACCAAGATCAAAGGTGAGAAGCATACCCTCATGAAAATCATACGCCTTGCAAAGGGCTTCCCAATTCAGGAAACCAAAATTGGATGAGTTCACAGAATTGTATAGATTTACAGCAAAATCATAACCATGATGGGTCCTTAGTTGAATTATCTTTGTCTCCATTCTTTCATGATCTTCAAAACCCATCTTCTCCAAGACATAGCGTCTTGCATGACATGGGATAAGCTAGTCGAATTGTAAAAGAAGGAAATTACACGTTGAAGAAGCAGAGAAGTCGTGCAAAAAATAAAAAAAAACACTTGTCATCGTTGCGTACCGTTTCAACATCGAAGGTCTCTTGGAGCTTGATGCTGAAGCGTCGACCTTCTACCAAGTGAGGCCTGTCGCACAGACCGCGCTCATGTTTGCAGTACTCGCACATAGCGAATTCCCTTTCGTCGTTAGACATTTCCTAATAGGTAATTAATAATCCTTCATCGAATACATATCTAGTAGTTTGTAGCAAAGATCATCATATTAACAACTAAAACACCAAAAATTTGTAGTTTGTAGTACTTTGTAGCAAAGATCATCATATAATCCATCATGAATACATATATAGTAGTTTGTAGCACAAACCGCGCTCATCTTTTGCATTCAATAAGCAAATAACTAATAGGTAATTAATAATCCATCATCGAATACATATATAGTAGTTTGTAGCAAAGATCATCATATAATATCACTAATACATCTCGAATAATAGCTCCTCTAGGTTCAGTGGGCCGCGGTGGACACCCAAAGAGAAGGAACCATCACCGAACCATAGCTCCGGTGAGATCCCCAAAGAATCTGCCAGGTGTTGGAGAACCGGCCGTTCGCCAACGCAACCAAGTAGCGCTGGACGTGCGCGTTCTCCTCCGTGACATGGTGCTGTACCACCTGCGCGGGGGACTCAAGCCTCTCCACCGATGCAGGCCCACGTGACCGCCACCAAAGAAGCTTCGGGTCGATGACGGGCTAGCTCCTTACTAAGCTGCGCTCACCAGAAGGTAGCATAACCCAGTACCAGCCCGGCGGAGCCCAGTCCCGGACATGGCCCCTCGGCTCAACTAGGAGTCCTCCGCCGAGTCGACGACGAGGATGCGGGATAGGCGTCGTCGACGTCGAGAACAAAATGCTTAATTATGAAAACAAAATTAATAAACACTTAGCAAAATTTGGCATGACCTTTGCTAAAAACAGGGCATATCGAGCGCCTGAAATTTGCCAGAACGTAAACGAATTGACATTTCTGGCAAAACATAGGCCACTCGGGAAAATATGACATGCCCAAAATGTGACATGTTCAAAATATGACATGTCCACTTCAAATTTGCATATAACAGGAAAAATTGCTTTAACTAAAAAAAATAACAACAATGGCTTTAACTAAAAAAATACCTAGAATTCTGTTAACTACACCTAAAACAACTAAAACACCTAAAATTTTGTTAACTACACCTAAAAAACTAATACTCTTTTAAATACACTTAAAACACCTAGAATTATGTTAACTACACCTAAAACAACTAAAACACCTAAAACTCTTTTAAATAAACTTAAAACACCGAGAATTCTGTTAACTACACCTAAAACAACTAAAACACCTAAAATTATGTTAACTACACCTAAAACAACTAAAACACCTAAAACTCTTTTAAATACACTTAAAACACCTAGAATTCTGTTAACTACACCTAAAAAAACTAAAACATCTAAAATTCTGTTAACTACACCTAAAACAACTAAAACACCTAAAACACTTTTAAATACACTTAAAACACCTAAATTCTATTAACTACACCTAATTAAAAACCTAGCTAAATTTTTGTGCTAACTTTAAAACCTAGCTAAATTTAAAAACCTAGGGTTCATACGAATTAACTAGGGTTCATACCTAATCTGTCCAAGCAAGGGTTCGATCAAAACCTAAATTATTCTAATAACCTACATTTTTTCAACTACATAGAATTCAAAACAACTACTGTAATAGCTATAACCAGGGAGGGAAGGAGGAGGAGGATGGAGGGAGGAGTACCTCTCGGTGGAGGAGGGCCGGCGCGGCGGCCGGGGCGGCGGGCGAAGGAGGGAGGCCGGCGTGGGGGCCGGGGCAGCGGGCGGAGGAGGGAGGCCGACGCGGGGGAGCTGGGCGGCCGGCGGGGAGGAGGGCTAGCGCAGGCGAGGGCGGCCGACGCAGGGAGGAGGGCCGGCGCGGGGGACGGCAGTGCGGGGGTCGACGGCGGCGCGTGGGGGATCGAGAGGGAGGAGTGTGGGAGTCTGAGTGAGAGTGAGATGAGGCCGGCCGGGCCAGGGGGCGCGGGGGGTAGTGGGCTTAACAGCAGCGCGGGAAATGGGCCAGCGCTACTGCTAGGCCCACTAGCTGTAGCACAGGTTGGACGACAGGCGCTGCTGCTATTTTTTGACCGGGGGGTGTGGTGTATTACACTTAGCAGTAGCGTGGGGCTGTGTAACACGCGCTACTGCTAACCGATACCAATAGCGCTCGTCATAGCCAGTGCTACTACTAACTAGTAGTAGCGTGGGTTTATAAACAAATGCTACTGGTAAACTTCTATCTATAAGCGTTTTCCTAGTAGTGTCCGTTCGGTCACCGGAGCCATCATCATGTTCTCCTTCTTCCACCGGCATTCGGTCACCGGAGACATCATGATCATGTCCTTCCTCCTCCATTGTTCAATCACCGGAGCCTCCTTCACCCTCTCCTTCCAGACAATTGGTGTCGTTGAGATACATAATACATCACCTCCGTCGAGGATTATGTCCCCCTACAAATGTTCTGTTTCAAAGTCTCTTTGCTCCATAGTTTCTGCAAATATTATAACATGTCAATTAATATACAAACATGAGAGATGGATATATTGGTGGCAAACATAGGCCTAGCTAGCTAATCACAACAAGGAATATTAATTACTGGCCTCGACACCTCTATGGTTTGGGCTGGCCTCGACAACGCTTCTAGGGTTTGGGGTGGCCTCGACGACAACGCTCTTTTAACTTTGTAAATTTGGGTGGCCTCGACAATGCTTCTAGGGTTTGGGGTGGCCTCAACGCTTCTAGGGTTTGGGGTGGCCTCGGCAACGCTTCGAGGGTTTGGACCGACAAGGGATTTAACAAAATGGTGCCATTCTGGATGTGCAAAAAATGGTCCCTATTTTAACTGATCTCATCTACCCTTCTATATGTCACATTGTCTAGTGTCAGGATTCATGAAAATGATGGCTTCATCATTAGCCGGAAGTACCAGGCGCATGACGGTATGAAGCTCTCCAAAGTTATTTTGGAACGGGGTCCTAAGAGGTTAATTCACTTTTTGGTACAAAGTTCAGCAAGAGCCTTTCAAATATCGCTATTTTGAAGGCCTTTGCTGAACTTCGTACCAAAAAGCGAATTATCCTACCAGGACTCCTTTCCAAAATAACTTTGGAGAGCTTCATACCATCACGCGCCTGTTACTTCCGACTAATTATGAAACCATGGATTTCTTCAATACTTTGACACAAGAGAACATGCACATATAGAAGCGTAGATGAGATCAGGGAAAATATGGATCAACTTAATTATGCACATCCATAATGGGGAGATTCTTGATAAATATCTTATAAATCTCGAGAGAGTTTGTCAGGTAGGGGCGGGAGGGGGTAGGAGATCGACAATGTTTTTTTCTAGGGTTTGCGTGTCCTCGAGAGTTGGTCGAGCGAGAGGGGGTTGATCAACGTCCCCCTCTCGACCCCTCGGCGATCCTCGACCCTCGACCCTATACCCTAGTTCCTAACCCTCGACCACTCGACCCGTCGGCAATCGTAGAACCTCGACCCTCGACCCCTAGGCGATCCTTGAACCTCGACCCCTCGGTGACCCTTGACCCCTAAGCGACCCTCGATCCTCTACCCTATTTCTCGACCCTCGACCGCTCGGCGATCCTCGTCACCCTCGTTCTCGATAAAAAATAAGAAGAGGAAGAAGAAGAAAAAAAATAGAAGAAGAAGGAATAGAGGAGAAGAAGAAAAAATAGAAGAAGAAGAAAAAATAGGAGAAGAAGAAAAAATAGAATAATATCTAATAAATATATTATTCTATTTTTCTTCTTCTCCTCTATTCCTTCTTCTTCTCCTCTTTTTTTTTCTTCTTCTTCCTCTTCTTCCTCTCCTCTTCTTCTCCTTCTTCTTCTCCTTCTTCCTCTTCTTATTCTTATGTTCCTTTTTCCTCTCCTTTTTCTTCTTCTTCCTACTTCCTTCTTCCTCTTTTCTTCTTTTTCCTTATCTTCCTTTTTCCTCTCCACTAACCTAAAATCTACTAACCTAAAATGCACTAACAGTACAACTAACCTAAAATGCACTAAATCAACTAACCTAAAATGCAGTAGCCTAAAATCGATATATACTAACAACCTAAATAAAGAATAAATACATATATGAAAAAAATCATCATATGAACAAAAAAGCATACACCATCTATCATCAACATCACCATATCTATCATCAACATCATCTAACAAAATCATATGAAAAAATGTATATGAACAAAGCAAGTGATGACCCACAAGTGTAGGGGATCTATCGTAGTCCTTTCGATAAGTAAGAGTGTCGAACCCAACGAGGGGGAGAAGGAAATGACAAGCAGTTTTCAGTAAGGTATTCTCTGTAAGCACTGAAATTATTGGTAACAGATAGTTTTGTGATAAGGTAATTTGTAACAGGTAACAAGTAATGAACGTAAATAAGGTGTAGCAACATGGCCCAATCCTTTTTGTAGCAAAGGACATGCCTGGACAAACTCTTATATGGAGGAAAGCGCTCCCGAGGACACATGGGAATTATCATCAAGCTAGTTTTCATCACGTTCATATGATTCCCGTTCGTTACTTTGATAATTTGATATGTGGGTGGACCGGTGCTTGGGTACTGCCCTTTCTTGGAGAAGCATCCCACTTATGATTAACCCCTATTACAAGCATCCGCAACTACAAAAGAAGTATTAAGGTAAACCTAACCATAGCATGAAACATATGGATCCAAATCAGCCCCTTACGAAGCAACTCATAAACTAGGGTTTAAGCTTCTGTCACTCTAGCAACCCATCATCCACTTATAACTTACCAATGCCTTCCTCTCGGCTCAAACAATGGTGAAGTGTCATGTTGTCGACGTTCACATAACACCACTAGAAGAGAGACAACATACATCTCATCAAAATATCGAACGAATACCAAATTCACATGACTACTTATAGCAAGACTTCTCCCATGTCCTCAGGAACAAACGTAACTACTCACAAATCATATTCATGTTCATAATCAGAAGGGTATTAATATGCATAAAGGATCTGAACATATGATCTTCCACCAAATAAACCAACTAGCATCAACTACAAGGAGTAATAATCACTACTAGCAACCCACAGGTACCAATATGAGGTTTTGGGACAAAGATTGGATACAAGAGATGAACTAGGGTTTGAGAGGAGATGGTGCTGGTGAAGATTTTGATGGAGATTGACCCCCTCCCGCTAAGAGGATCGTTGGTGAGAATGATTGAGGGAGTCCTGGATTAGGGGGTGTCCGGGTAGCCGGACTATAGCCTTTGGCCGGACTCTTGGACTATGAAGATACAAGATTGAAGACTTCGTCCCGTGTCCGGATGGGACTTTCCTTGGCGTGGAAGGAAAGGTTGGTAATACGGATATGTAGATCTCCTCCTATTGTAACCGACTCTGTGTAACCCTAGCCCTCTCCGGTGTCTATATAAACCGAAGGGTTTTAGTCCATAGGATGAACAACAATCATACCATAGGCTAGCTTCTAGGGTTTAGCCTCTCTGATCTCGTGGTAGATCCACTCTTGTACTACCCATATCATCAATATTAATCAAGCAGGAGTAGGGTTTTACCTCCATCGAGAGGGCCCGAACCTTGGTAAAAACATCGTGTCCCTTGTCTCGTGTTACCATCCGCCTAGACGCACAGTTCGGGACCCCCTATCCGAGATCCGCCAGTTTTGACACCGACATTGGTGCTTTCATTGAGAGTTCCGCTGTGCCGTCGCCATCAGGAAGGATGCCTCATCCCGTCTTTAAAGACGGCACTGTTGCAAAAGGAGCTTTGGCTATCGGCCAAACTCTCTGGCTAGGTGATTTTCTTATGACCGCTTGTTCGGCCGCTGCGCCGACGATGACTTCTCGGGTCATCAGAAGCAACCTTCACGTCAACTCGGAACTCGCCGAGCATTTATATCCGATGGAGCTCTCTTCCCTAAACGAGCTCTTGGATCGCATCGCCGCCCTGGGAGTCGCTATAGACTATGATCAGATTGGGCCTAAACCCGATCGGAGAGAGATTAACTCTCCCCAGGTCACCCATCATGTTGCAGTGGTGGAGGAACAATATAATGCGGCAATCCTTCATCTATCTTAAGGACTAGCTATGTCCGGATTCCTGATCCCTCCAAGCCGGATACCCGCGAAGAGGAGGACGTTACTCAAAGCCTGAACCTAGAGTCAGGTAGCGGGCTAGATTCATTGGACAGCATCCAAGAATCCAAACTTCTGAGTTCGGAAACTCCTTGGCCCCTGAGTCTCAGATTGGGTGAGGTTTCGGATTCAACTCCACCCACCCACCCGAACATAAGCGATCTATCCCAAATTAGGCAAGAGCCCGAAGAAACAGTACACCATTACTGGGCCAGATTCCTCCTGGTCATGAACATGATAAAGGACTGCCGTGAGGAAGACGTGATTTCATTCTTCTGCAATAATTGCACGGACAAGGGAATCCACAACGCCATAAGCCGCCGTGAAATTACACACTTCGCCAACTTGGCATCCATAGTACGAAAGTACTGTGCGATGGAATGCGCCTGGAAAACAGAAATCAAATTTTGGGACAATCTGGCCCTGAAAACAAACCCAGTCCGAAATAAAAGGGTGCAGTATCGCCAGACACCCGGGTTAAACACAAAAAAGCAAAAACCCTCTACAGGGCATGGAACCGTACTGGAGGGATGGCTCAATGGACCCTGTAAAATTCACAGTACAAAGGGCGCCATACCAACTCATAGCCTTAGAGCATGTTGGATACTCCGGCAGGTGCCAAAAGTGGCGAAGATCTTCTAATTCCAGAAGCCACAGAAAACCATCCCAGGGATACCAGTATGGTATTAACAGTCTTCGAGACTTTGGCATCAAATAATATGCGGAAACGAACACTCTGCAGCCTTACCGAAGTCTACCACATAGCAACAATAAACCCATGGAGTGACACGACTATTACTTTTAATGCCAGTGATGAACCTAAATTCCGAACAGCCCGAGCACCAGCCGCATTGGTCCTCAGTCCAATAGTGGACGGCTTTCACCTTACCAAGGTACTCATGGACGGTGGCAGCGGATTGAACCTCATTTATGAGGAAACCCTCCAAAAAATGGAAATAGACTGGAACCACATTGAGCGAAGCGTCACAACCTTTAGAGGAATAATCCCCAGTCAGGAAGCGCGCTGTATAGGAAAAATCACACTAGATGTGGTGTTCGGCACACCGGATAATTACAGGTCCGAAGAGGTTACATTCCAAGTGGCTCCGTTCAGTAGCGGATACCATGCTCTGTTAGGGCGGGAGGCGTTTACAATCTTCCAAGCCATACCCCATTACGGGTACATGAAGCTCAAAATGCCCGGGCCCAACAGAATCATCACTCTTGCTAGTGATCCAGACATAGCACTCCGCGCCGAAAATAAAACAGACGCACTAGCCCTCGAGGCACTATCCGAAGCCCTGGCGGCTGAGGAACTGACTGCGCTGCGCTCCATGGTGGACAGGGACGATGTGATACTCGACAAGAGATCCAAGTCCACCTCCTTTAAACCGGCAGACGAAATAGTCAAATTCCAAGTCCATCCAACGGACCCTACCAAAACAGCTTCCATCGGGGCACAATTAAACCCTGATGTCGACGCCGCACTACAAGAGTTCCTACGTGAGAACTGGGACATTTTTGCCTGGCACCCCTCAGACATGCCAGGAATCCCATGTAGGCTGGCCGAGCACAGCCTAAATATTCTAAAAGGATTCAAGCCAGTCAAGCAGGCTCTTCGGCGTTTCTCCGAACCTAAGAGACAAGCCATGGGAGAGGAACTAGCCAAGTTATTGGAAGCCGGATTCATCAGAGTAATAAAACACCCGGACTGGCTAGCAAACCTGGTGATGGTACCAAAGAAGGACAAATCCTGGCGCCTGTGCATCGATTTTAAGGACCTCAACAAGGCTTGCCCAAAGGATCCCTTCCCCCTCCCCCGCATCGATCAAATTATTGACGCTACCGCAGGACACGATTCATTGTGTTTCCTCGACGCATACTCCGGCTACCATCAAATTAAGATGGTAGAGCCAGACCAAGCCGCAACGGCATGCATCACACCATACGGCCCCTTCTGCTTTTACACAATGCCCTTTGGGCTAAAAAACGCCAGCGCAACATATCAGTGCATGATTCAGACATGTCTGGCAAACCAGATCGGCAAAACAGTGGAGGCATACGTAGACGACGTGGTCGTCAAAACAAAACATGTCGAATCTCTAGTAGACGACTTGAGGCTCACATTCGATAACCTCTGAACATATGACATCAAGCTCAACCCGGAAAAATGCGTCTTCGGCGTGCCAGCCGGAAAGCTCTTGGGCTTCATTGTATCCGGTAGAGGAATTGAAGCAAATCCGGCCAAAATCCGAGCTCTGTCACAACTGGATACCCCAAAAGACCTCAAGCAAATACAAAAATTGACTGGATGCGTGGCGGCTCTAAGCCGCTTTATCTCCCGCATGGGAGAAAAGGCATTACCCCTTTATCGCCTCCTTCGGTGCACCGAACACTTCGAGTGGACGGATGCCGCCACGGACGGACTGGAAGAAATAAAAGCCATATTGGCAACCAACCCAGTCCTGGCCGCGCCAAACATTGGAGAACCAATGCTATTATACATTGCGGCAACTCACCAAGTTGTGAGCGCAGTGCTCATTGTCGAACGAGAAACAGACGGACATAAATTCCCCCTTCAAAAGCCGGTTTACTATGTGTCCACTGTCCTTACTCCATGCAAGTCACGGTACCCGCATTATCAAAAGATAGTGTACGCGGTATTCATGGCATCCCAGAAACTGCGACACTACTTTCAAGAGTGTTTGATAACGGTAGCCTCGGAAGTGCCACTTAATGATATTATAAACAACCGCGATGCGATGGGCCGGATTGCCAAATGGGCCATTGAGCTCCTCCCGTTCGACATAACTTACAAGCCACGGCGAGCTATTAAGTTGCAAGTATTGGCCGACTTCGTCGCCGAATGGACGGAAGCCGAACTCCCTAAAGAGCACGGCACATATTCCAGTTGGATCATGCATTTCGACGGCTCCAAAATGTTGGCTGGTCTGGGGGCTGGCATCGTTTTAACATCCCCAACAGGAGATACAATTCAATACGTACTCCAGATAATGTATATGGACTCCAACAACGCAGCCGAATATGAGGCCCTTTTACATGGCCTCCGGATGGCAGTATCCATGGGCATTCAATGCCTAGAGGTGCACGGGGATTCGAACCTCATGATATCCCAAATAAACGGAGACTTTGATGCCAAGGATCCAAAAGTGGTAGCTTACCGCAATGCCGTCCTAAAAATGTCAGCTCGGTTTGAGGGGCTCGAATTTCACCATATAGCCCGGGAAAACAATCAGGCGGCAGATGTCCTGGCACGCATCGGCGCAAAACGCGATGCAGTCCCCCCCCCAACATCTTCTTGGAGAGGCTGTTCAAGCCATCCGTAGTATGGGAAGGGGAACCCGGCAATACCAGCGCAGACCCAACCGCACTGCCCGATACCGAACACTCTGATATAATTGGAGGCTCTGCCAATGAAATAACATCCTTAGCCCACGCAATAATGGCCGTCATCGCCCCGTGGACAGAACCATTCCTAGCCTACCTAACTAGGCAGGAACTCCCCGAGGACCAAAACGAGGCACACTGCATAGTGCGGCGATCTAAAGCCTACAAAGTCCATGAGGGAGAGCTTTATAAGAAAAGTACAACCGGAGTCCTTCAAAGGTGCATCTCCGAAGAGAAAGGGAGGAATCTTCTGGCAGAAATTCATGCCGGACTTGGCGGCCACCACGCTGCAGCCCGGGCTCTTGTGAGTAAGGCCTTCCGTACAGGCTTTTATTGGCCGTCGGCCCGAGAAGATGCTCAGGACTTAGTCCAACGCTGTGTTGGTTGCGAGCTTTTTGCAAACCAAAGCCATATGCCACCCACCTCCCTCCAAACTATCCCCATCACCTGACCCTTCGCGGTCTGCGGGCTTGACATGGTTGGACCCCTTAAAGGAGGAACCCACAAGAAAAAATATATGCTGGTCATGGTGGATAAGTTCACCAAATGGATAGAAGCCAAGCCTGTCAAGACGGCCGAATCCGGACCAGTGATAGACTTCATATCCGGGGTCGTACACCGTTACGGCGTCCCCCATAGCATCATCACTAATAATGGCACGAACTTTACGACCGACGAGGTAAAACTCTGGTGCAAAAACATGGGCATCAAGCTCGATTATGCTTCAGTCTATCACCCACAAACTAACAGCCAGGTCGAGCGAGCAAATGGTCTTATTATGAGCGGCACTAAACCTAGATTAGTGCGATCCCTCAAGGAATCTAATACGCATTGGGTAGAGGAGCTCGACTCTGTACTCTGGGGGCTACGGACCATGCCGAACCGCACTATCGGATACACACTGAGGGAGTCCTAGATTAGGGGGTGTTTCGGTAGCCGGACTATACCTTCGCCGGACTCCTGGACTATGAAGATACAAGATTGAAGACTTCGTCCCGTGTCCGGATGGGACTTTCCTTGGCGTGGAAGGCAAGCTTGGCGATGCAGATATTCAAGATCTCCTACCATTGTAACCGACTCTGTGTAACCCTAACCCTATCCAGTGTCTATATAAACCGGAGGGTTGTAGTCCGTAGGACATCAACTCCATACACAACAATCATACCATAGCCTAGCTTCTAGGGTTTAGCCTCCTTGATCTCGTGGTAGATCTACTCTTGTACTACCCATATCATCAATATTAATCAAGCAGGAGTAGGGTATTACCTCCATCGAGAGGGCCCGAACCTGGGTAAAAATATCATGTTCCTTGTCTCCTGTTACCATCCGGCCTAGACGCACAGTTCGGGACCCCCTAACCGAGATCCGCCGGTTTTGACACCGACATTGGTGCTTTAATTGAGAGTTCCTCTGTGTCGTCGCCTTTAGGCCCGATGGCTCCCTTGATCATCAACAACGGTGAGGTCCAGGGTGAGACTTTTCTCCCCGGACAGATCTTCGTCTTCGGCGGCTTCGCACTGCGGGCCAATTCGCTTGGCCACCTGGAGCAGATTGAAGGCTACGCCCCTGGCCATAAAGTCAGGTTTGGAAGCTTAAACTACACGGCTGACATCCGCGGAGACTTGATCTTCGACGGGTTCGTGCCACGGCCAAGCGCGCCGCAATATCTTGGGGGCATGATCTAGCTCTGCCTCCGGACAGTGTCCTGGAGGCCGCACATGCACCGGTTCCGACCCTTAACTCGGAGCCTATTGCGCCAATCGAGGATGAGCGGTTGGACATCACCTCGGGGGCTGCGATCTCAAAGGCGATCGAGCCGAACGCCAACCATGCACTCTGCATGACCCGTGACTCCGAGGATCCGAACTCCTCCCCGGACTCCGAACCCCCCGCGCCCCTGCCAATCGAATCCGATTGGGCGCCGATAATGGAGTTCACCGCCACGGACATCTTTCAGCACTCGCCTTTTGGCGACATCCTGAATTCTCTCAAGTCTCTCTCTTTATCAGGAGAGCCCTGGCCGGACTACGGTCGGCGAGGATGGGATATGGACGATGAAGAAATTCAAAGCCCACCCACCACCCACTTGGTAGCCACTGTCGACGATTTAACCGACATGCTTGACTTCGGCTCCGAAGACATCGACGGTATAGACGACGATGCAGGAGACGAACAGGAACCAGCACCTGTAGGGCGCTGGAAGGCCACCTTGTCATATGACATATATATGGTGGATATTCCAAAAGATGGAGATGGCGATGGAACAGCGGGGGATGACACCTCCAAGAAGCAAACAAAGCGCCGACGTCAGCGGCGCCGCTCTAAATCCCGCCAAAGTAAACACGGTGATTCCAGTACGGGAGACAATACTACCCCGGATAGCACCGAAGAACACCCCCTCCAGCAAGATTCGGCGCAGCAAGATGGAGAAGCCAGCCCTCATGAGAGAGCAGCAGACCGAGAGGTTGGGATGATAACTATATGCCTCCCTCCGAAGACGAGCCAAGCCTCGACGACGACGAATTCGTCATACCATCAGATCCCACCGAACAAGAGCGTTTCGAACGCAGGCTTTTAGCCACGGCAAGCAGCCTCAAGAAAAAGCAGCAACAACTTAGAGCTGACCAAGATTTGTTAGCTGACAGATGGACTGAAGTCCTTGCGGCCGAAGAGTATGAACTCGAACGCCCCTCCAAGAGTTACCCAAAGTGCAGGACGCTACCTCGATCAGAGGAGGAAGCACCTACATCACCAGCGCACGACATGGTAGACCGGCCACCTCGCGGCCGCGACAGAGAGGCCTCCTGGCTCTCCACCCAAGCCATGCCCCGACGCCGCTCAACTAAGGCACGGGAGAATGCGCCAGACCTGCGAGACGTACTGGAGGATAAGGCAAGACAAACAAGATCGATCTACGGATCGCGCAGGCACCCTACGACACGTGACGATGATCTTCACTCCGGATACAACAAATCCGGCCGGGCCGAACACAACAGACATAGCTCCTCCAAGCTGCGTCATGATATAGCCCAGTATAGAGGCGCTGCACACCCACCATGCTTCACAGACGAAGTAATGGATCATAAAATCCCAGAGGGTTTCACACCCGTAAACATCGAATCATACGATGGCACAACAGATCCGGCGGTATGGATCGAGGATTATCTCCTTCACATCCATATGGCACGCGGCGATGATCTACACGCCATCAAGTACCCCCCGCTCAAACTTAAAGGACCGACCCGGCATTGGCTTAACAGCTTGCCAGCAGACTCAATCGATTCTTGGGAGGACCTGGAAGCCGCATTCCTCGACAGCTTCCAGGGCACTTACGTGCGACCACCGGACGCCGACGACTTAAGCCACATAATTCAGCAGCCAGAGGAATCGGCCAGGCAATTCTGGACATGGTTCCTAACAAAGAAAACCAGATAGTCGACTGTCCGGACGCAGAGGCCTTAGCAACCTTCAAGCATAACATCCGTGACGAGTGGCTTGCCCGGCACCTGGGACAGGAAAATCCGAAATCTATGGCAGCCCTCACGACACTCATGACCCGCTTTTGCGCAGGAGAAGACAGCTGGCTAGCTCGCAGTAACAACTTAGCAAAGAACCCTGGTAATTCGGATACGAAGGACAAAAGTGGTAGGACACGTCGGAATAAGCAAAAACACCGTGTTAGCAGCGACAGCAATGAAGACACGACAGTTAATGCCGGATTCAGAGGCTATAAATCCGGTCAGCAGAAAAAGCCATTCAAAAAGAATACTCAGGGCATGTCCAGTTTGGACCGAATACTCGACCGCTTGTGCCAGATACGTGGCACCCCCGAAAGGCCAGCCAACCACACCAACAGGGATTGTTGGGTGTTCAAGCAGGCAGGCAAGTTAAGAGCCAAAAACAAAGACAAGGGGCTGCACAGCGACGAGAAGGAGGAGCCCAGGCCGCCGAACAGTAATGGACAAAAGGGTTTTCCCCCACAAGTGCGGACGGTGAACATGATATACGCAACCCACATTCCCAAGAGGGAGCGGAAGCGTGCGCTACGGGACGTATACGCGATGGAGCCAGTCGCCCCAAAGTTTAACCCATGGTCCTCCTGCCCAATCACTTTTGATCGCAGGGACCACCCCACTAGCATCCATCATGGCGGCTTCGCCGCATTGGTTCTTGACCCAATTATCGACGGATTTCACCTCACAAGAGTCCTCATGGACGGCGACAGTAGCCTGAACCTGCTTTACCAGGATACAGTGCGGAAAATGGGCATAAATCCCTCAAGGATTAAGCCCACAAAAACGACCTTTAAAGGCGTTGTACCAGGTGTGGAAGCCAACTGTACAGGCTCAGTAACACTTGACGTGGTCTTCGGATCCTCGGACAATTTCTGAAGCGAAGAGTTAATCTTTGATATAGTCCCGTTTCGCAGTGGCTATCACGCCCTGCTCGGACGAACCGCATTTGCAAAGTTCAATGCGGTGCCGCACTACGCATATCTCAAGCTCAAGATGCCAGGCCCTCGAGGAGTAATCACGGTTAACGGAAACACCGAAGGCTCCCTTGTACGGAGGAGCACACGGCGGCTCTCGCAGCGGAAGTACAAAGCAGCCTTCTTAGGCAATTCTCCAGTCCGGCCGTTAAAAAGCCAGACACTGCCAAGCGCGCCCGGAGTAACCTACAACAAGACCGCCTGGCACGTTCTGAACAGGCGTAGCAATGCGGCCCCAACCCCAGCCCTCGCGACATCGCGAAACCAGTGCCTCGCGTACATAACTACGCCCTTGAAATACCATGGGCACAGGGGAAGGGGCACAATAACGGCACGCCCAAAATACGGCTTAAAACGTACTAGGGGCTGCCGGATTCTTTTTTAATTTTTCATTACTTTCAGGACTCCATACTTCGGACTGTTCGGCAATTCGACTGCCGCACAAACGATGCAAGATCCAGGGAGGCAGACAAGCCATGCTGCATTATGGAACTCCCAGGTGGTCTCTGTTACGAGCAGTATACATGTTTTGAATACAATTCCGCGGCCTGCCCCTGGTCAGGACATGTTAAATAGTCCAATATCTTATTGCTTATCGCACTACTTGTATCGTTCGGCTTTGATAAATAGCCTCTCTATAAACAATGCATAGCTTCTCGTCTATTTTTTGCATTATCCTCTTTTCACATATATGTTTATTAAATGACATGATTGCACCCGTACACCATGGTAAGGCAAACACGCCAGGGGCTTCAGTACCCCTCATTATGGTGTGAGAAGTCCATACACTTTCACAAGTGCGGCACCCCGAACTTATAGCACTATATGCATCGGCTCCGAATCATGATTTGGGTCAATAGTTGGGTTTGCCTGGCTCCTATGTTTTGGTGCCTTATGTTCAGCTATATCGGCTAAGGTAGCACTAGGAGAACCACTGCGATTGTGCCCCGGTTCAGCTGGGTTAAGCACCTCAGTGGAGAAAGCTAAAACTGACTGTCATGATGAGGCGAGAGACCGGTCGCTGTTCGAGAGGTTTTTCGAGTCCCTAAAGACTTATGCCGCTTCGAGCGAGGAGCTGGCTTTGTCCGGCCAAGGCATGGATAGCGCCCCGAACTCGGTCTTCTGAACTAGGGGCTTCGCCGAAATTTAAAATTATAGATTTCTATGGCTAAGTGAGAGTGTTCAAGCATTATAGTCCGATTGCCTGGTTCGTTGTGCTGAGCGCCTCCCTCGAAGGACCCAACTATGGGAAAAAGAGCGCTCAGGTTTATCCCGAACACCCCAGCACTAGTGGCATGGGGGCAGAAGCCGACGACTGGCCATCTCTCAATATTTTGATAAACGGCCGCACAGAAAGTAATATTTTAAATTCAATAAGCATTTCTTAGCGCATATGAACAAGTTTTCAGCGCACAGGATAAACATGAGCGAGTTCATTCAAAAATTACATCCTTGGTACATTCATCCGCCACAAGGCGGGCACCTGCAAGAACATCCTTGTAGTAGTTCTCGGGCTTGCGATGCTCCTTCCCCGGCGGCGGCCCGTCCTTCACAAGCTTCTCACCGTCCAGCTTACCCCAGTGCACCTTTGCACGGGCAAGGGCCCGACGGGCACCTTCGATGCAGACAGAGCGCTTGATGACCTCGAGCCTCGGACAGGCCTCCACCAGCCACCGCACCAGCCCGAAATAGCTCCCAGGCAGGGCCTCTCCGGGCCACAACCGAACTATGAAGCCCTTCATGGCCTGTTCGGCCGCCTTGTGGAGCTCGACCAGCTATTTCAGCTGGTCGCTCAAGGGCACAGGGTGTCCGGCCTCAGAATACTGAGACCAGAACACCTTCTCCATCGAGCTGCCCTATTCAGCTCGGTAGAATGCGACGGCATCGGATACGCTGCAGGGAAGATCTGCGAATGCCCCTGGAGAGCTCCGGATTCGGGTATGTAACAAGTAGTTTACTTTTATATTTCTGCTTTGCATAAAGAATGCCTTACCCGCTGCTATCTTCCTCATCTCCTCCAACTCTTGGAGGGCCTTTTGGGCTTCGGCCTTGGCAGACTTGGCAGTCTCAAGGGCCGCCGCGAGCTCGGATGCTTGCGCCTTTGACTCAAGCTCCAAACTCTCATGTTTTTTCATGAGAGCCTGAAGCTCTTGCTGCACCTTGCCGACCTGAGCCCCAAGTCTCTCTCGCTCGGTGCGCTCCACGGTCGTTTTCTTTTCGGCCTCAGACAGCGCCTGCATGAGGGTCGCCACCTCAGTCGTGGCCCCTACAATAAGCAGTACAATCCTGTTATTTTTTGCAATCACGCCTTTTTATAGGCACTTTTTCTATAAGGTATTTCTTACCTTCTTTCTCCTCGAGCTGCTGCTTGGCAAGGCCGAGCTCTTGCTCGGTCCGCCCGAGGTCCTGTTTCAGGACACCCACCTCCGCAGTCAGTGCGGCGGTAGATAGCAGCGAAGCCTGCATACGCATATTGACTCTTTATTGTTAGACTCCTGCGAAATTTAATAGATCCTCTATTCGGCTTTTCTTTCCGAACGCCAAACAGAGGATCAGGGGCTACTGTCTATGCGGTAATATTCTTACATATTTTTACTTACCTCGAAGCTTGTTAGAAGGCTAGCGGAAGCTTCAGTCAGTCCGCTCTTGGTAGACTGAACCCTCTGGATCACCGTACTCATAATAGTACGATGCTCCTCGTCGATGGAGGCGCCGTCAAGCTCCTCCAGCAGATTGTCCGGCACCTCCGGTTGGATGGAGGCCGCCGGCTCAGAAGGCTTGCTCCTCTTGGAAGGAGTCCGCCTACCGCGGTCCGGAACTGTTGAAGATTCCGGCGCGGTGTCCGGCACACAACCGGACTTGGAGCCCTGGGGGGCCTTGTCCCCTTCACTCCTGGAGTCCGGGAGGTTGCCTTGCAGCTCCTCCGGGACCGCCTCCTCCTGCTCCGGAGCTTGTCGCGACGCCACTTCGGCGTCGTCCGCAGTGCGGGGGGAGACATCGGGCGAAATTGAGTTCACGTCCGATGAATCCAGGGAGCCGCCCGACGACTCATTGAGTTCGGCCCAGGGCAGGCTGCATAATTACGTTTGACATTAGGGAAAGTTGTGCGACAAAGGACCATCATGAGTTACTTTAATATTTGAACTTACAATTTCGCCGGACGCTTGGCCCTGTCTGGCCACTCCTCTTCGCCCTCTTCGGCGTCGCGGGAGTAGTCCGGCGAAGGGGTCTTCCTTTTCCTAGACCCCTCGGCCTCCCCCGTTGGGCCGGCCTTCCTTTTCTCTCCTCCCTCCGCTGGAGGGGGAGAGGTTTCTTCTTCCTCCTCCTCGTTTTCACGGGAAGAGGGTGTCTCGGAATCGTCGGATGACGAGTCCGACACCACCACGTTACGAGCACTCTTTCGAGTCCCCGTGGTCTTCTTCTTCTTGGCCTTCTTCTTCGGCACCACATAAGGCGCCGGGACCAGCAACTTCACTAGTAGAGCTGGGGCTGGGTCTTCGGGCAAGGGAGCCGGACAGTTAATCGGTCCGTATACCGCCCGCCATGCCTGTCAAAGGTAAGGGAGTTTAGATCCCGCATAGAGTCAAACTATGAGAAAAAGCTTAACATCCTGTAAAAGGTGAAGATAGCTTACCTCACTAGCGTGACGCTGCGAGCTGTATCCGCGGTCCTCGGAGAAGGATGCGGGAGCCTCGGCGCCCTTGAATAGCACCTTCCAAGCATCTTCGTACGTCATGTTGAAGAGCCTGTTAAGGGTTTGATGCTGCGCCGGGTCGAACTCCCACAGATTAAAGTCCCGTTGTTGACACGGGAGGATCCGGCGGACGAGCATAACCTGGATTACATTAACAAGCCGGATTGGCTTGTTCACCAGGAACTGGATGCATGTTTGCAATCCGGTCACCTCTTTCTCGTCACCCCATGACAGGCCCGTCTCTTTCCAGGACATAAGCCGCGTGGGGGTCCGGATCAGAACTCGGGGGCTGCGATCCATTTCGGATCGCGTGGCTCGGTGATGTAAAACCATCCGGATTACCACCCCTTCAGGGTCTCCACAAAAGAGCCCTCGAACCATAGGACATTGGCAATCTTGCCCGCCATGGCGCCTCCACACTCCGCCTGGCTGCCGCGCACCACCTTGGGCTTGACGTTGAAGGTCTTGAGCCAGAGGCCGAAATGGGGGCAGACGCGAAGGAAAGCCTCGCACACGACGATAAACGCCGAGATGTTGAGGATGAAGTTCGGGGCCAGATCGTGGAAATCCAGGCCGTAGTAGAACATGAGCCCCCGGACAAATGGGTGGAGTGGAAAACCCAGTCCGCGGAGGAAGTGGGGAAGAAATACTACCCTCTCATTGGGCCTTGGGGTGGGGAGAAGCTGCCCCTTTTCGGGAAGCCGGTGCGCGATGTCCTTAGACAGGTATCCGACCTTCCTTAGCTTCTTGACTTGGCCCTCCATGACGGAGGAGACCATCCACTTGCCTCCCGCTCCGGACATTGCTGGAGAAGGTTGAGGTGGGAAGTGCGGGCTTGGGTGCTGGAGCTCAAGTGCGCAGGAGATGGATAGGCAAAGGAGGAAGAAGGCGTAGGTAAAAAGGTGGATCCTTATCCCCTTATATGGGCGTCCCCACCAGCCTAGTAAAACTTGCTTGCCTCCCAAGCGCCGTGATAAATGGCGCGGTTGGGTTACCCACGTCCGTATTGATGAGAATCCCGTAAAAGGGGGTACACGATCTCTGCTTTGACAAGACGTGCCAAGGAAACCACCTCGCAAAACGTGCTGAGGTGGAAAAGTAAAAATGATTCGAGTAAAGGACTTGGCCGTAGTGTGATGACGCACTACGGAATACGTCAGCAGATTTGATTTGTGTTAATATTATTCTCTCTATGGCAATACGTGGAAATTTATTTTGCAGAGCCGGACACTACTCTTGCTGTTTACAATCTTCTATGAATTACTTGGAGGAGGAATCCGCCTTGCAATGCTGAAGACAATCTGTGCGCCGGACTCGTCGTCATTGAAGCCTGGTTCAGGGGCTACTGAGGGAGTCCTGGATTAGGGGGTGTTCGGGTAGCCGGACTATACCTTCCCCGGACTCCTGGACTATGAAGATACAAGATTGAAGACTTCGTCCCGTGTCCGGATGGGACTTTCCATGGCGTGGAAGGCAAGCTTGGCGATGCGGATATTCAAGATCTCCTACCATTGTAACCGACTCTGTGTAACCCTAACCCTATCCGGTGTCTATATAAACCGGAGGGTTGTAGTCCGTAGGACATCAACTCCGTACACAACAATCATACCATAGGCTAGCTTCTAGGGTTTAGCCTCCTTGATCTCGTGGTAGATCTACTCTTGTACTACCCATATCATCAATATTAATCGAGCAGGAGTAGGGTATTACCTCCATCGAGAGGGCCCGAACCTGGGTAAAAACATCGTGTTCCTTGTCTCCTGTTACCATCCGGCCTAGACGCACAGTTCGGGACCCCCTACCCGAGATCCGCCGGTTTTGACACCGACACACACCATTTTTCATGGTATACGGCGCAGAGGCAGTTCTGCCCTGCGACATAATTCATGACTCACCTCGAGTGCGCATGTACGAAGAAAGAGAAGCCGAGCTCAATCAGTAGGACAGTCTGGACGCCTCGGAGGAGGAGCGTGACGTGGCGAAAGCCCGTTCCGCATTCTATCAACAGCAGGCCCGAAGATACCAAAGCAGAGAAGTACGGGCCAAAACTTACAATGTTGGCGAATTAGTGCTACGCCTGCCGGATAAGAAAAAGGACAAACTCAAGCCAAATGGGAAGGTCCCTTCATTATTGACCAAGTCCTGACTGGTGGAGCATACCGTGTGCGAGATGCATCGGATAACCGACTCGAGCCGAACCCATGGAACGCAGCCCGACTCTGAAGATTCTACGCCTAGCACCGGACTCTGCGTTTGTCTCCTTCCTCTATCCATTTTTATATACACTATCTGTCTTATATTTCTCTCCTTCTCCACTTCCTTTTTTTACAGCCTTTAAGGGCTCATGTGCGCCTTGTTTGCACACAACTGACGCGCTATCCGCGTTCATCATACCTGGGGGCTTCTTTAACATAAGCTTATTCATACGAGCTTCATGCTCAACACATGTGTTGTACTTCCGCGTGTACCTTTTATTCACCATTATATGCATCGATATGACTTAAGTTTTGGCCAAGCTAGGTTGCCTGGCTCTTGTATTTATGCCCTATGTTCCCGTTAATTCGGCTAGAGCATAAGGGGAGCACCTCTGTGATTGTTACTACCGGGTCAGCCGGATGTGTACCTCAGACTGGGTGAAGCCGAAAGCTAGCATTCTTAAGGGAATATTCGGTCGGTGAACTAAAAGATGATTTCTCACTTATTTACTTATGCGCCCCCAGATGCCTTTTTCTGCGTCTCTTTTTGCAGTCCGGACATGCACTTTAGGGCATGCCTCCCAGGGAAAGGAACCCCTAACGGAACTATTCTCCCTGGAAGATGTTTCTTAGTAACCATGTAATATAACATAACTAGTTGGGCACTTGTCTGTTCAAGCACTAATGACCCCTACGTGATCTCCATGCATGCCCTGGTTTTTACATAACCGAGAGGGTATTCGGACACACTCCGGACCGTAAGGTCCCGAGGTTGAAGCGAAAAGGTCTGTCATGACAAACGATCTACAATCCGGCTAGAAGGCATTATACATGTCACTTTAAATTACATAGTCAATTTGACTGGTTAAATTCCTCTTCAATACCATCCAATAGGCTGTCTAGTCTACAGTCCTGTTGGGAGTATTTTGCGGCCAATTCTACTTGGCCGTACACTAAGCTAACAGGGATCTCCTTCCCATTGGGCCCCACAAGCCCGACCTCGGCCATGTGGTTTGGGTCAGCCTTCGTGTACCGCGTTTTCACCATGGCCCAGGCTTCCCTGGCACCTTGACGGCAGGCTGATATCTTCCACAATCGGAAGCGCCGCCGTGCTCCCTTCAGCTTCTCCGCAAGCTCTCCAAGGCCTTCGGGCACGGAGAAGGATGGCCACAAGGCCTGGGCGACGCCTCGCATCACCTGCCGAACTCGTTCGTGCAGTTGTGAGAGCTCGGGAAGAAGGTCACCCGTAGAACCGGGCATCTCCTCTGCAGGACGACCTGTTAGCATACCTACAGACATAACTCTGTCAGCCGACTTCCTCGCCGAACTCTTTTTCAAAGTTCGCTCAAGCACTTACTAAAAATGCCTCGTCGAAGCCTCCGATTCTCCTTCACGGAGTCCGACAGTTGGGCACGAACATCCTTTAGTTCCACGCCCAGCTGGGTGTTGGCATCTAGGAGATCATTTTTCTCCCGCCGCACCTATGTCAGCACGTGCTCACCAGCCTTTAGCTGGCGTAGGAGTTGTTGCTTATCCGGATCTAATCCGGCGCCATCTGCAATTTTATTGTCAGACTTGCATACACGCCGCACTTTACATGATACTTATCATTTGAAGGATAGATTACCAGAGGGGGTCTCTTTGGGCTCCCCTGCTGCGGCTAGTGCGGCCTGAAGTCGGGCTTTGCACTCTTCCAGCTCCTAGGACAGCTGGGTGTTCTTTTCTGTAAGAACCTGCATAACAAATGATCCTTGAATAAGTTATTCTAGCTGTTTCAACTCTCAGGGGTTACTGATATATACAATCATCAAATTTTCTCACCCATATATCTTCTACATACTGCTCCGTTACCGGATCCGGGCTTGGAGCCTGGCTGGTGGAGGAGCGAATGGGAACCTCTCCGGATATAGTCCGGCGAGCACTCTTTTTCCTAAAAAAGAGCACGAGCATTAGTATGCCTCGGAGGAATAATACCTTGGAATAAGATGGCACGCCATACCGCTGCGCCGATATCTCGATCCGGACTGCGTGTCTTTTTAGCTTGCCCGCCCTCGCGGCCCCTTGTTGGTTAGACGCCACATTCTCGGCATTCCGCCTCAAGATCCTCCCCTGCAAAACACCATTGGTATGCGGTGATAAAAAATAAGCGCGGACGGATCATTCTCAGAGTGTTGGGACTTTGGTCTCAGTTACCTGTGAGGCTGCAAGCAGTCCAGGATAATCAGCCGTAATGGCCACCAAGGCATTGTCACTGCTCAACTGGTGAAATACCCCATCGATCGGCTCCACAGATATGTCTGAATCCTCTTGGGAGGCTGGGTCGAGGGACCATTCTGGATCCTCGGGTTGTGGAGGAGGGCTATTTATCTCCTTTACGGCCTTACGCAGTTCCTGCGTCGAAATCGCAAGATAGGATACTTAACTATGGGAATACGGAATGGATGGGCAAGAAGAAGTGTTTGCTTACCCAGCTTGGAGGATTGTACATAGAAAATCCGCCCAGTGGATTGACGTGGAGGAATTCCTCCTCTTCCCCCTTGTACAAAGTGGGCAAGATCTTCATTAGAGCAGCAATCGATTCCGGCCCCTTACGGCCGCAGCGGGTGGCATCATCCTCCCCATTGAAATCCCACATGGGGCAGCCTCTATACTGAAGTGGCTGCACCCCCGCATAATGCATATGGCCATGACCTCGATCATGGTCAGTCCGGAATGAGCTAACAACCTTATCCGGCTCATCAGATAAAGAACGTCCCTGTCATTTTCCTTCTGGGGGCTCCGTGGACGCCAGCTCAAGCGCTTCTTCAAGGGAGCATTATCGAACTCAGGGAGGCCGATCCGAATAGGATCCAACAGGGGGACATCTTCTATATAAAACAATTCTGAAGGCCAGTCTTCGGACACCTTCTTAGGGGTTCCGGATAGATATCCGGTCCCGGCTATGCGCCATACTTCGGCTCCGCCCACTTGATATATTGACCCCTTCTGAGAACCGGGCACGAGGCAAAACAACTTCTTCCACAGCTCGAAATGGGCCTCGCAGCCCAAAAACAGCTCGCAAAGGGCTATGAAGCCCGCGATATGCAATATGGAGGCGGGCGTGAGATTGTGCAACTGGAGGCCGTAGAACTCCAGGAGCCCCCGGAGAAACGGATGAATTGGAAATCCGAGCCCCCTTGTCAAATAAGGGACAAGGCATACCCGCTCTCCCTTGGAGGGATTGGGGACGCTCTCCGCCTGCTCTCCGCCATCATAGGTGGCGAGCCCGGCTCGAACCAGGACCATGAAAGCTGGGGGGAGGAATCCCTTGGTTTGGAGCATCACTAGCTTGCTGTGCGGGACGGAACAACTCCCCCAGTCTCCAGGCTTGGGGCTGCGGAAGCAAGAGGAGGGGCTGCATCGACTGGCCATGATATCTGTCGGATGCGCTCTGATGAATACTCGCTAGGGAAGGATGGTGGGATTCGGATCTGAATCCCCGTCTCTTTAATAGGCAGCTCATTTACATAGCTAGGGGGGTAAATGTAAAAATACCCTGGCTCTTCACATTCGCTTGACACGTGGAAGGAGGCCATTACTGGGCATGGAAGCCAAGGAGTGCAACATTTACAAGAAGACGGACACTACTTAACGGGTATACGGAATTTGGAGGAGAACCCGCCTTGCAATGCCGAAGACAATCTGCGCGCCGGACTCATCGTCATTAAAGCCTGGTTCGGGGGCTACTGAGGGAGACCTGGATTAGGGGGTGTCAGGGTAGCCGGACTATAGCCTTTGGCCGGACTCTTGGACTATGAAGATACAAGATTGAAGACTTCGTCCCGTGTCCGGATGGGACTTTCCTTGGCATGGAAGGCAAGCTTGGTAATACGGATATGTAGATCTCCTCCTATTGTAACCGACTCCGTGTAACCCTAGCCCTCTCCGGTGTCTATATAAACCGAAGGGTTTTAGTCCATAGGACGAACAACAATCATACCATAGGCTAGCTTCTAGGGTTTAGCCTCTCTGATCTCGTGGTAGATCCACTCTTGTACTACCCATATCATCAATACTAATCAAGCAGGAGTAGGGTTTTACCTCCATCGAGAGGGCCCGAACCTGGGTAAAAACATCGTGTCCCTTGTCTCCTGTTACCATCCGCCTAGATGCATAGTTCGGGACCCCCTACCCGAGATCCGCCGGTTTTGACACCGACAATGATGGTGATGATTTCCCCCTCCCGGAGGGATGTTTCCCCGGCAGAATAGCTCCGCCGGAGCCCTAGATTGGTTTCGCCAAGGTTCCGCCTCGTGGCGCCAGTGTTTCTTCCTGAAAGCTTCCTTCTGATTTTTTCCAGGGTAAAAGACTTCATATAGCAGAAGATGGACACCGGAGGCCTGCCAGGGGGCCCACGAGGCAGGGGGGCATGCCCAGGGGGGTAGGGCGCGCCCCCATCCTCTTGGCCAGGGTGTGGGCCCCCTTTGGTTGATTCTTTCTCCAGTATTTTTTAATATATTGCAAAACGTGCCTCCGTGAAGTTTCAGGACTTTTGGAGTTGTGCAGAATAGGTCTCTAATATTTGCTCCTTTTCCAGCCCAGAATTCCAGTTGCCGGCATTCTCCCTCTTCATCTAAACCTTGTAAAATAAGAGAGAAAAGGCATAAGTACTGTGACATGATGTGTAATAGCAGCCCATAATGCAATAAATATCGATATAAAAGCATGATGCAAAATAGACGTATCAACTCCCCCAAGCTTAGACCTCGCTTGTCCTCAAGTAGAAGCCGATATCGAAAAATATGTCCACATGTTTAGAGATAGAGGTGTCGATAAAATAAAATACGGACATGAGGGCATCATGATCATTCTTATAATAGCAACATATATATATTGTCATATGATTTCTTATGCTAAAGTAACAATCTATTCACAATGTAAAGTATGAATCAGAAACTTCATTGAGAACCAACAAACTATAATATCAGTCATTGAAGCAATTGCAATTTATCATAACATCGGAAAGAGTCAATATAAGAGCTTTTCAGCAAGTCCACATACTCAACTATCATTTAGTCTTTCATAACTGCTAACACTCATGCAATACTTATGGGTATGGAGTTTTAATCGGACACAGAGAAAGATAGGGGCTTATAGTGTTGCCTCCCAACCTTTTACCTCAAGGGTAATGTCAACAATAATAATTCATGCTAACTTACATCCAATTGGATATATATATCAGGATCTTTCCAACACAAGGTGCTTGCCAAAGGATAAAATGTAAAAAGGAAAGGTGAAGATCACCATGACTCTTGTATAAGGTATAAGACAAAAGTAAAAGATAGGCCCTTCGAAGAGGGAAGCAGAGGTTGTCATGTGCTTTTATGGTTGGATGCACAAAATCTTAATGCAAAAGAACGTCACTTTATATTGCCACTTGTGATATGGACCTTTATTATGCAGTCCATCGCTTTTATTTCTTCCACATCATAAGATCGTATAAAACTTATTTTCTCCACACTAATAAATCATACATATTTAGAGAGCAATTTTTATTGCATGCAACAATGACAACTTACTTGAAGGATCTTACTCAATCCATAGGTAGGTATGGTGGACACTCATGGCAAAACTGGGTTTAAGGATATTTGAAAGCACAAGTAGTATCTCTACTTGGTGCAAAGAATTAGGCTATCATGAGGGAGGAAGGCAAGCTCAACATGTTGGATGATCCATGGCAATATACTTTATTTCGGATATAAGAAAACATAACCCATTACGTTGTCTTCCTTGTCCAACATCAACTCTTTAGCTTGTCATATTTTAATGAGTGCTCACAATCATAAAAGATGTCCAAGATAGTATATTTATATGTGAAAACCTCTCTTTCTTTTTACTTCCTATTAATTGCAACGATGACCAAAACTATATTTTTCAACAGTCAACAACTTTTATTCATCATACTCTTTATATGTGAAGTCATTACTCTCCATAAGATCAATATGATCTCTTTATTTCTTTTTATTCTTTCTTTTTCTAATATTACCTCAAGATCGTAGCAAGATAACCAAGCCCTTGACTCAAAAATAATCTTTATTATATATATAGCTCACAGACTCGATTACATAGAAGGATCATAAAGCAAAACTCAAGACTAAATCATACTAAAACTTTACTAGATCAAGATATTACCAAAAGGATCAAACTAACAAAACGGTAAAGATAGGAGTGTGATGGTGATACGATATCAGGGCACCTCCCCCAAGCTTGGCATTGCCAAGGGGAGTGCCCATACCCATGTGATTATGTCTCTTTCTTCGGAGCTGATGATGTTATATTCTTGGCGATGATGCCCCTCAGGATACGGTTCTCCTCCTCCAGCTTATTCACTTGCCGCTTGAGGTCCATTATTTCCTTACGGAGCTTACTAGTGACGGCTAAAGCTCCTTTTACCCATGGATGTTGCATAGCTGCGGGGGAACAAGTGACACTCTTTTTCATATTTTCATAAGAAAGAAATCTGACATTGGAAGGCATGACCGAGTTTGGAATAGCTGAGCTCTGTAGTTCCCCCATCGTGAATCCGGCTCGGAAATGAGAAGTAACTTCTTGATCCTCCTCCATAGCATCTATCCTGTTCAAGTCAGCCTCCATCTCTTCCCCCGTTGATGGCCCAAAGTGGTCAGCATCACTGTTTGCTCTTGGCCCCGGTGTCGGATTAGACACCCAGCTCTCCCCGACTAACTCTTGAGAAGACATCTTGCTCTAAACTGCGGCAGAAACAGCTCGAAACAAAAACAGAGGAAATTTGCGTGGTACGGTGGTCAAAACCTTCAGGAATTATATAATGAATTTTTACCGACCAAAAGAAGTATCATGCAAGAAAACGGAGTCCGGAGAGGACACGAGGTGCCCACGAGGCAGGGGGCACGCCCAGGGGGGTAGGGCGCGCTCTCCACCCTCGTGGACGCCTCGTGTCCTTCTTGGACTACTTCTTATTTTCCTATTTTCTTATCCAAAACGGATAAAAATTACCATTAGAACTGTTTTGGAGTCGGTTTACTTACCGTACCACATACCTATTCCTTTTTGGAGTCTGAAATGTTCTGGAAAGTGTCCCTTATGTATTCCTCCGGGGTTACGGTTTCAATAACATTGGTTTCAACATTTATTGGATTACCTAAGATATAGTGTTTGATTCTTTGACCGTTCACCACCTTAGGATTTGTGCCTTCGAAGTTGTTGATTTTTATGGCACCGGAACGATAGACCTTCCCATTTAGAGAGAAGTTTTCCTACAAAAAATCTTAAACGGGAGTTGAATAGCAACACATAGTCACCTACGTTAAACTCACGCTTTTTATCCTTTTTCATGCCATCTTTTAACCTTTTCTTTAAACAGTTTGGAATTCTCATAGGCCTGGGTTATCCATTCATCAAGTGAGCTAATGTCAAATAGTCTCTTCTCACCGCCAAGTTTGAAATCATAATTGAGCTCTTTAATGGCCCAATATGCCTGATGTTCTATTTCGAGAGGTAAGTGACATGCTTTTCCATAAACAATTTTATACGGAGACATACCCATAGGGTTTTTATATGCAGTTCTATAGGCCCATAATGCATGATCAAGTTTCCTGGACCAATTCTGTCTAGATTTGTTAACAGTCTTTTGCAAAATAAATTTGAGCTCTCTATTACTCAATTCTACTTGACCACTAGACTGTGGGTGATACGGAGATGCAATTCTATGATTAACATCATACTTAGCAAGCATTTTACGAAAAGCACCATGAATAAAATGTGAACCACCATCAGTCATTAAATATCTAGGGACTCCAAACCTCATAAAAATAACTTCTTTAAGCATCTTAATAGAGGTGTTTGATTAGCACTACTAGTTGGAATAGCTTCTACCCACTTAGTAACGTAATCAACAACAACTAAAATATGTGTATACCCATTAGAGGAAGGAAACAGTCCCATATAATCAAAGCCCCAAACATCAAATGGTTCAATAACAAGTGAATAATTCATAGGCATTTCCTGACGTCTACTAGTATTACCAATTCTTTGACATTCATCACAAGACAAGACAAACTTACGGGAATCTTTGAAGAGAGTAGGCCAATAAAAATCGGATTGCAATACCTTATGTGCAGTTCTATCTACAGCGTGGTGTCCTCCATAGGCTTCGGAGTGACACTTGCGTAGGATCTGTTTCTGTTCATGCTCAGGTACACAACATCTAATAACACCATCTACTCCTTTATAAAGGTGTGGGTCATCCCACAAGTAATGTCTTAAATCATAGAATTGTTTTTTCTTTTGTTGGTATGTGAAACTAGGTGGTGTAAATTTAGCAACAATGTAATTAGCATAATCAGCATACCATGGAGCAGTATGAAAAGCATTTATGACAGCTAATTGTTCATCAGGAAAACTATCATTAATAGGTAGTGGGTCATGAAGAACATTCTCTAACCTAGACAGGTTGTCTGCAACGGGGTTCTCATCTCCCTTTCTATCGATAATATGGAAATTAAATTCTTTTAGTAGGAGAACCCATCTAATGAGTCTAGGTTTAGCATCTTTCTTTTCCATAAGATATTTAATAGCAACATGATCGGTGTGAACAATTACTTTAGAATCAGCAATATAAGGTCTGAACTTATCACAGGCAAATACAACTGCTATTTTTTTAGTAGTAGCATAATTTCTTTGGGCAATGTCTAGAATTTTACTAGCATATTGGATAACATTTAATTTCTTATCAACTCTTTGTCCTAGAATAGCAACTACAACATAATCACTAGCATCACGCATAATTTCAAAGGGTAAATTCCAATCAGGTGGCTGAACTATAGGTGCAGAAATCAAGGCTTTCTTAAGTATTTCAAATGCTTCTACATAATCATCATCAAAGACAAAAGGGACATCTTTTTGTAAGAGATTAGTCAGAGGCCTAGAAATTTTTGAGAAGTCTTTAATGAACCTCCTAAAAAATCGGCATGACCAAGGAAACTTCTTATACCTTTAATGTCCTTGGGAAATGGCATCTTTTCGATAGCATCAACTTTAGCTTTATCAACTTCAATACCTCTTTCAGAAATTTTATGCCCCAAGACAATACCTAACTTAACCATAAAGTGGCACTTCTCCCAATTCAAGACAAGATTAGTTTCTTCAGATCTCTGCAAAACTCGATCAAGGTTGCTTAAGCAGTCATCGAAAGAAGTTCCATATACAGAGAAATCATCCATGAAAACCTCAACAATCTTTTCATAAAAATCAGAGAATAAAGCCATCACGCATCTTTGAAAGGTAGCAGGTGCATTGCATAAACCAAAAGGCATACATCTATAAGCAAAGGTACCGAAAGGGCAAGTAAAAGTGGTCTTTTCTTGATTCTCTTTTGACACAGGTATTTGAGAGAAACCAGAATAACCATCTAGAAAGCAAAAATGTGTATGTTTGGATAATCTTTCTAGCATTTGATCAATAAAAGGTAAAGGGTGATGATCCTTTTTAGTAGCTTTATTTAAATTGTGTAAATCAATTACCATTCTATAACCTGTAATAATTCTTGGTGGGATCAATTCATCTTTATCATTAGGAACAATAGTAATACCTCCCTTTCTTAGGGACACAATGGACGGGACTTACCCACTGACTATAAGCAACGGGATAAATTATACCTGCCTCCAGAAGCTTTAGTATTTTTTTTCTTACCACTTCTTTCATCTTAGGATTTAACCTTCATTGGTGATCAACAACCGGCTTAGCATCTTTCTCCAATTTTTTTGTGTTGGCATAGAGTGGAACTAATGCCCTTAAGATCATCAAGAGTATGTCCAATAGCAGCACGGTGCTTCTTCAGAGTTTTCAATAATTTCTTTTCTTCATGCTCTGAAAGGTTAGCACTAATAATAACATGATATATCTTTTTCTCATCAAGATAAGCAAATTTAAGAGTATCAGGTAATGTTTTAAGCTCAAGCACGGGATCACCCTTGGTGGAGGAGGATCCCCTAGGATTTCAACAGGCAAGTTGTGTTTCAAGATAGGTCCTTGTTTAAAGAATACTTCATCTATTTCCCTTCTTTCATTCATAAACATATCATTTTCATGGTCGAGCAAATATTGTTATAAATGATCATTAGGAGGCATGGCAATAGAGGCAAGACAAATAATTTCATCTTTACTAGGTAATTCTTTATCACGGGGTTGTCTACAAAATTTAGCAAAATTAAACTCATGAGTCATATCCCCCAAACCAATAGTAACGACATCCTTTTTGCAGTCTATCCTAGCATTATTCAAGAAGGGTCTACCAAATATGATGGGACAAAAGCTATTTGTGGGGAACCAAGAACAAGAAAATCGGCATGATATTTAACTTTCCCACACAAGACTTCAACATCTCTAACAATCCCAACTGGTGAAATAGTGTCTCTATTCGTAAGCTTAATTGTAACATCAATTTCCTCTATCTCAGAAGGTGCAATATCATGCATAATTTCTTTGTATAAGGAATGAGGTATTGCACTTGCACTAGCACCCATATCACATAAGCCATGATAGCAATGATCTCCTATTTTAACAAAAATAACAGGCATGCCTACAACAGGTCTATGTTTATTTTTAGTATCAGCTCTAGAAATTCTAGCAGCTTCATCACAGAAATAAATAACATGCCCATCAATATTATCGGCCAAGAGATCTTTAACCATAGCAATACTAGGTTCAACTTTAATTTGCTCAGGGGGTGTAGGTGTTCTAGTGTTACTTTTACGAACCATAGTTGAAGCTTTAGCATGATCTTTTATTCCAACAAGGAAAGGTGGCTTCTCAATATAAGCTGTAGGAACAACAGGATCAACATTATAAGTGATAGTCTTTTCTTCAACTTTAATAGGTGCAACTACTTTTACTTCAATGGGAGGATTTTATTTAAACCACTTCTCCTTAGGGAGATCAACATGAGTAGCAAAGTATTCACAGAAAGAAGCTACTATCTCATAATCAAGTCCATATTTAGAGCTAAATTCACGAAAAACATCGGTATCCGTAAAAGATTTGACACAATCAAATTTAGGTGTTATACCTGACTCCTTACCAGATCCCAATCTTCCGACTTACGTTTGATTCTTTCTAATAAATCCCATTTGAATTCAATAGTCTTCCTCATAAAAGAGCCAGTACAAGAAGTATCGAGCATGGAGCGATTATTAAGAGAAAGCCGAGCATAAATTTTTTTGAATAATAATTTCTCTTGAGAGCTCATGATTGGGGCATGAATATATCATTGACTTAAGCATCCCCCAAGCTCGAGCTATGCTTTCTCCTTTGCGAGGCCAAAAATTACATATATAATTGCGATCATAATGAACAAGATGCATAGGATAAAACTTGTCAATGCCTTTCCCTTCAAAGATAAAGGGAAGACCTTCTTCTTTATAACATCCTCGGGCATACCTGCAAGCTTAAATATTCCACAAACTTCATCCACATAGACTAGGTGCAAATCGGGATGTGATGTTCCATCACGTGTGAAAGGATTAGCTAGCAGTTTCTCTATCATACCCGAAGGAATTTCAAAGTAAACATTTTCAGTAGGTTGAGGAGAAACTCTTTGCTCTACTGGTCGGGGTGAATATACCCCAAACAAGCCCCTCAAACGATTATGTTCCATAGTAACAGGTGATAGTAAATTTCAGCACACTATATAAATTTTACCTTACCAAATTCCACCTACCAAAGGCGCTTCACTCCCCGGCAACAGCGCCAGAAAAGATTCCTAATGACCCACAAGTTTAGGGGATCTATCGTAGTCCTTTCGATAAGTAAGAGTGTCGAACCCAATGAGGAGCAGAAGGAAATGACAAGCAGTTTTTAGTAAGGTATTCTCTGCAAGCACTGAAATTATCGGTAACAGATAGTTTTGTGATAAGGTAATTTGTAACGGGTAACAAGTAATGAAAGTAAATAAGGTGCAGCAAGATTGCCCAATCCTTTTTGTAGCAACAGACAAGCCTGGACAAACTCTTATATGGAGGAAAGCGTTCCCGAGGACACATGGGAATTATCGTCAAGCTAGTTTTCATCACGTTCATATGATTCTCGTTCGTTACTTTGATAATTTGATATGTGGGTGGACCGGTGCTTGGGTACTGCCCTTTCTTGGAAAAGCATCCCACTTATGATTAACCCCTATTGCAAGCATCTACAACTACAAAAGAAGTATTAAGGTAAACCTAACCATAGCATGAAACATATGGATCCAAATCAGCCCCTTACGAAGCAACTCATAAACTAGGGTTTAAGCTTCTGTCACTCTAGCAACCCATCATCTACTTATTACTTCCCAATGCCTTCCTCTAGGCCCAAACAACGGTGAAGTGTCATGTAGTCGACGTTCCCATAACACCACTAGAGGAGAGACAACATACATCTCATCAAAATATCGAACGAATACCAAATTCACATGACTACTTATCCAAGACTTCTCTCATGTCCTCAGGAACAAACGTGACTACTCACAAATCATATTCATGTTCATAATCAGAAGGGTATTAATATGCATAAAGGATCTGAACATATGATCTTCCACCAAATAAACCAACTAGCATCAACTACAAGGAGTAATTAACACTACTAGCAACCCACATGTACAAATCTGAGGTTTTGGGACAAAGATTGGATACAAGAGGTGAACTAGGGTTTGAGAGGAGATGGTGCTCGTGAATATGTTGATGGAGATTGACCCCCTCCCGCTAAGAGGATCGTTGGTGATGACGATGGTGATGATTTCCCCCTCCCAGAGGGATGTTTCCCCGGCAGAATAGCTCTGTCGGAGCCCAAGATTGGTTCCGCAAAGGTTCCGCCTCATGGAGGTGGTGTTTCTTCCCGAAAGCTTCCTTCTGATTTTTCTAGGGTAAAAGACTTCGTATAGCAGAAGATGGGCACCGGATGTTGGGGAACATAGTAATTTCAAAATTTTCCTACGCACACGCAAGATCATGGTGATGCATAGCAACAAGAGGGGAGAGTGTTGTCCACGTACCCTCGTAGACCGACAGCGGAAGCGTTATGACAACGCGGTTGATGTAGTCGTACGTCTTCGCGATCCGACCGATCATGCACCGAAACTATGGCACCTCCGAGTTCTAGCACACGTTCAGCTCGATGACGATCCCCGGACTCCGATCCAGCAAAGTGTCGGGGAAGAGTTCCGTCAGCACGACAGCGTGGTGACGATCTTGATGTTCTACCGTCGCAGGGCTTCGCCTAAGCACCGCTACAATATTATCGAGGATTATGGTGGAGGGGGGCACCGCACACGGCTAAGAGAACGATCACGAAGATCAACTTGTGTGTCTAGAGGTGCCCCCCTGCCCCCGTATATAAAGGAGCAAGGGGGAGGGGCGGCCGGCCAGGAGGAGGCGCGCCAGGGACGAGTCCTACTCCTACCGGGAGTAGGACTCCCTCCTTTTCCTTGTCCAACTAGGAGAGGGGGAAGGAAGGGAGAGAGGAGAGGAAGGAAAGGGGGAGCGCCGCCCCCCTCCTTGTCCAATTCGTACTAGAGGGGGAGGGAGCACGCGGCCTGCCCTGGCCGCCCCTCCTCTGCTCCACTTTGGGCCCATGTGGTCCATTAACCCCCGGGGGGGGGGGGGGTCCGGTAAGCCCCCGGTACTCCGGTTTTATCCGAAACTTCTCCGGAACACTTCTGGTGTCCGAATATAGCCATACAATATATCAATCTTTATGTCTCGATCATTTTGAGACTCCTCGTCATGTCCGTGATCACATTCGGGACTCCGAACAAACTTCCGTACATCAAAATATATAAACTCATAATGAAACTGTCATCGTAACGTTAAGCGTGCGGACCCTACGGGTTCGAGAACAATGTAGACATGACCGGGACACATCTCCGGTCAATAACTAATAGCGGAACCTGGATGTTCATATTGGCTCCTACATATTCTTCGAAGATCTTTATAGGTCAGACCGCATAACAACATACGCTGTTGCCTTTGTCATCGGTATGTTACTTGCCCGAGATTCGATCGTCGGTATCTCAATACCTAGTTCAATCTCGTTACCGGCAAGTCTCTTTACTCGTTCCGTAATACATCATCTCACAACTAACTTATTAGATGCAATGCTTGCAAGGCTTATGTGATGTGCATTACTGAGAGGGCCCAGAAATATCTCTCCGACGATCGGAGTGACAAATCCTAATCTCGAAATAAGCCAACCCAGCATGTACCTTCGGAGACACCTTTAGAGCTCATTTATAATCACCCAGTTACGTTGTGACGTTTGGTAGCACACAAAGTGTTCCTCCGGCAAACGGGAGTTACATAATCTCATAGTCATAGGAACATGTATAAGTCATGAAGAAAGCAATAGCAACATACTAAACGATCATGTGCTAAGCTAACGGAATGGGTCAAGTCAATCACATCATTCTCCTAATGATGTGATCCCGTTAATCAAATGACAACTCATGTCTATGGTTAGGAAACATAACCATCTTTAATTAACGAGCTAGTCAAGTAGAGGCATACTAGTGACACTATGTTTGTCTATGTATTCACACATGTATTATGTTTCCGGTTAATACAATTCTAGCATGAATAATAAACATTTATCATGAAATAAGGACATAAATAATAACTTTATTATTGCCTCTAGGGCGTAGTTCCTTCAGTATCCCACTTGCACTAGAGTCAATAATCTAGTTCACATCGTCATGTGATTTAACATCAATAGTTCACATCTTTATGTGATCGGTTCACATCGCTATGTGACTAACACCCAAAGAGTACTAAGGTGTGATCATGTTTTGCTTATGAGAGAAGTTTAGTCAACGGGTCTGCCACATTCAGATTCGTATTTTTTTTGCAAGTTTCTATGTCAACAATGCTCTTGCACGGAGCTACTCTAGCTAATTGCTCCCACTTTCAATATGTATCCAGATTGAGACTTAGAGTCATCTGGATCAGTGTCAAAACTTGCATCGACGTAACTTTTTACGACGAACCTTTTGTCACCTCCATAATCGAGAAATATATCCTTATTCCACTAAGGATAATTTTGACCACTATCCAGTGATCTACTCCTAGATCACTATTGTACTCCCTTGCCAAAATCAGTGTAGGGTATACAATAGATCTGGTACACAACATGGCATACTTTATGCAACCTATGGCTAAGGCATAGGGAATGACTTTCATTCTCTTTCTATCTTCTGCCGTGGTCGGGCTTTGAGTCTTACTCAATTTCACACCTTGTAACACATAATTCTTTCTTTGACTGTTTCATTTTGAACTACTTCAAAATCTTGTCAAGGTATGTACTCATTGAAAAAACTTATCAAGCGTCTTGATCTATCTCTATAGATCTTGATGCTTAATATGTAAGCAGCTTCACCGAGGTCTTTCTTTGAAAAACTCCTTTCAAATACTCCTTTATGCTTTGCAGAATAATTCTACATTATTTCCGATCAACAATATGTCACTCACATATACTTATCAGAAATGTTGTAGTGCTCCCACTCACCTTTTTGTAAATACAGGCTTCACCGTAAGTCTGTATAAAACTATATGCTTTGATCAACTCATCAAAGCGTATATTCGAACTCCAAGATGCTTGCACTAGTCCATAGATGGATCGCTGGAGCTTGCATATTTTGTTAGTACCTTTAGGATTGACAAAACCTTCTGGTTGCATCATATACAACTTTTCTTCAAGAAATCCATTAAGGATTGCAGTCTTGTTATCCATTTGCCAGATTTCATAAAATGCGACAATTGCTAACATGATTCGGACAGACTTAAGCATAGATACGAGTGAGAAACTCTCATCGTAGTCAACACCTTGAATTTGTCGAAAACCTTTTGCGACAATTCTAGCTTTGTAGATAGTAACACTACTATCAGTGTCCGTCTTCCTCTTGAAGATCCATTTAATCTCAATGGCTCACCAATCAACGGGTAAGTCAATCAAAGTCCATACTTTGTTCTTTATACATGGATCCCATCTCACATTTCATGGCCTTAAACCATTTTGCGAAATCTGGGCTCATCATCGCTTCCTCATAGTTCGTAGGTTCATCATGGTCAAGTAACATGACCTCCAGAATAGGATTACCGTACCACTCTGGTGCAGATCTCACTCTGGTGTACCTACGAGTTTTGGTAGTAACTTGATCTGAAGTTACATGATCATCATCATTAGCTTCCTCACTAATTGGTGTAGTAGTCACAGGAACAGATTTCTGTGATGAACTACTTTCCAATAAGGGAGTAGGTACAGTTACCTCATCAAGTTCTACTTTCCTCCCACTCACTTCTTTCGAGAGAAACTCCTTCTCTAGAAAGGATCCATTCTCAGCAAGGAATATCTTGCCTTCGGATCTGTGATAGAAGGTGTACCCAACTGTCTCCTTTGGGTATCCTATGAAGACTTACTTCTCTGATTTGGGTTCGAGGTTATCATGTTGAAACTTTTTCACATAAGCATCGCAGTCTCAAACTTTAAGAAACGACAGCTTAGGTTTCTTGCTAAACCATAGTTCATACGGTGTCGTCTCAACGGATTATATGGTGCCCTATTAACGAGAATGCAGCTGTCTCTAATGCATAACCCCAAAACGATAGTGGTAAATCGGTAAGAGACATCATAGATTGCACCATATCTAATAAAGTATGGTAATGATGTTCGGACACACCATTACACTATGGTGTTCCAGGTGGCGTGAGTAGTGAAACTATTTCACATTGTTTTAACTGAAGGCCAAACTCATAACTCAAATATTTTACCTCTACGATCTTATCGTAGAAACTTCTATTTTTCTTGTTACGATGATTCTCCACTATACTCTAAAATTCTTTGAACTTTTCAAATGTTTTAGACTTGTGTTTCATCAAGTAGATATACTCATATCTGCTCAAATCATCTGTGAAGGTCAGAAAATAACGATATTTGCCGCGAGCATCAATATTCATCGGACCACATACATCAGTATGTATGATTTCCAATAAATCTGTTGCTCGCACCATTGTTCTGGAGAACGGCGTTTTAGTCATCTTGCCCAAGAGGCATGGTTCGCAAGCATCAACTGATTCATAATCAAGTGATTCCAAAATCCCATCAGCATGGAGTTTCTTCATGCGCTTTACTCCAATATGACCTAAACGGCAGTGCCACAAATAAGTTGCACTATCATTATTAACTTTGCATCTTTTGGCTTCAATATTATGAATATGTGTATCACTACGATCGAGATCCAACAAACCATTTTCGTTGGTGTGTATGACCATAGAAGGTTTTACTCATGTAAACAGAACAACAATTGTTCTCTAACTTAAATGAATATTCGTATTGCAATAAACATGATCAAATCATATTCATGCTCAACGCAAACACCAAATAACACTTATTTAGGTTCAACACTAATCGCGAAAGTACAGGGAGTGTGCGATGATGATCATATCAATCTTAGAACCACTTCCAACACACATCGTCACTTCACCCTTAACTAGTCTCTGTTTATTCTGCAACTCCTGCTTCGAGTTACTAATCTTAGCAACTGAACTAGTACCAAATACTGAGGGGTTGCTATAAACACTAGTAAAGTACCCATCAATAACATGTATATCAAATATACCTTTGTTCACTTTGCCATCCTTCTTATCCGCCAAATATTTGGGGCAGTTCCGCTTCCAGTGACCAGTCCCTTTGCAGTAGAAGCACTTAGTCTCAGGCTTAGGTCCAGACTCGGGTTTCTTCACTTGAGCAGCAACTTGCTTGCTGTTCTTCTTGAAGTCCCCCTTCTTCCCTTTGCCCTTTTTTAAAACTAGTGGTCTTGTCAACCATCAACACTTGATGTTTTTCTTGATTTCTACCTTCGCTGATTTTAGCATTGCGAAGAGCTTGGGAATTGTTTTCGTCATCCGTCGCATTTTATAGTTCATCACGAAGTTCTACTAACTTGGTGATGGTGACTAGAGAATTCTGTCAATCACTATTTTATCTGGAAGATTAACTCCCACATGATTCAAGCGATTGTAGTACCCGGACTATGTGAGCACATGCTCACTAGTTGAGCAATTCTCCCCATCTTTTAGCTATAGAACTTGTTGGAGACTTCATATCTCTCAACTCGGGTATTTGATTGAAATATTAACTTCAACTCCTGGAACATCTCATATGGTCCATGACGTTCAAAAACGTCTTTGAAGTCCCGATTCTAAGCCGTTAAGCATGGTGCACTAAACTATCAAGTAGTCATCATATTGAGCTAGCCAAATGTTCATAATGCCTGCATCTGCTCCTGCAATAGGTCTATCACCTAGCGGTGCATCAAGGACATAATCCTTCTGTGCAGCAATGAGGATAAACCTCAGATCACGGAGCAAGTCCGCATCATTGCTACTAACATTTTCAACACAATTTTCTCTAGGAACATATCAAAATTAACATATGAAAATAACAACGTGAGCTATTGATCTACAACATAATTTGCAAAATACTACCAGGACAAAGTTCATGATAAATTTAAGTTCAATTAATCATATTACTTAAGAACTCCCACTTAGATAGACATCCCTCTAATCATCTAAGTGATCACGTGATCCATATCAACTACACCATGTCCGATCATCACGTGAGATGGAGTAGTTTCAACGGTAAACATCAATATGTTGATCATATCTACTATATGATTCACGCTCGACCTTTTGTTCTCCGTGTTCCGAGGCCATATCTGTTATATGCTAGGCTCGTCAAGTTTAACCTGAGTATTCTCTGTGTGCAACTGTTTTGCACCCATTGTATTTGAATGTAGAGCCTATCACACCCGATCATCACGTGGTGTCTCAGCACGAAGAACTTTCGCAACGGTGCATACTCAGGGAGAACACTTTTACTATGATAATTTAGTGAGGGATCATCTTATAATGCTACCGTCAATCAAAGCAAGATAAGATGCATAAAAGATAAACATCACATGCAATCAATATAAGTGATATGATATGGCCATCATCATCTTGTGCTTGTGATCTCCATCTTCGAAGCACTGTCATGATCACCATTGTCACCGGCGCGACACCTTATCTCCATCGTAGCATCATTGTCGTCTCGCCAATCTTATGCTTCTATGACTATCGCTACCGTTTAGTGATAAAGTAAAGCATTACAGGGCGATTGCATTGCATACAATAAAGCGACAACCATATGGCTCCTGCCAGTTGCCGATAACTCGGTTACAAAACATGATCATCTCATACAATAAAATATAGCATCACGTCTTGACCATATCACATCACAACATGCCCTGCAAAAACAAGTTAGACGTCCTCTACTTTGTTGTTGCAAGTTTTACGTGGCTGCTACGGGCTTAGCAAGAACCGTTCTTACCTACGCATCAAAACCACAACGATAGTTTGTCAAGTTGGTGCTATTTTAACCTTCGCAAGGACCGGGCGTAGCCACACTCGGTTCAACTAAAGTGAGAGAGACAAACACCCGCCAATCACCTTTAAGCAACGAGTGCTCGTAGCGGTGAAACCAGTCTCGTGTAAGCGTACACGTAATGTCGGTCCGGGCCGCTTCATCTCACAATACCGCCGAACCAAAGTATGACATGCTGGTAAGCAGTATGACTTATATCGCCCACAACTCACTTGTGTTCTACTCGTGCATATGACATCTACGCATAAAACCAGGCTCGGATGCCACTGTTGGGGAACGTAGTAATTTCAAAATTTTCCTACGCACACGCAAGATCATGGTGATGCATAGCAACGAGAGGGGAGAGTGTTGTCCATGTACCCTCGTAGACCGATAGCGGAAGCGTTATGACAACGCGGTTGATGTAGTCGTACGTCTTCGCGATCCAACCGATCAAGCACCGAAACTACGGCACCTCCGAGTTCTAGCACACGTTCAGCTCGATGATGATCCCCGGACTCCGATCCAGCAAAGTATCGAGGAAGAGTTCCGTCAGCATGACGGCGTGGTGACGATCTTGATGTTCTACCGTCGCAGGGCTTCTCCTAAGCATCGCTACAATATTATCGAGGATTATGGTGGAGGGGGGCACCGCACACGGCTAAGAGAATGATCACGAAGATCAACTTGTGTGTCTAGAGGTGCCCCCCTGCCCCCATATATAAAGGAGCAAGGGGGAGGGGCGGCCGGCCAGGAGGAGGCGCGCCAGGGACGAGTCCTACTCCTACCGGGAGTAGGACTCCCTCCTTTTCCTTGTCCAAGTAGGAGAGGGGGAAGGAAGGGAGAGAGGAGAGGAAGGAAAGGGGGGGCGCCCCCCCCTCCTTGTCCAATTCGGACTAGAGGGGGAGGGGGCGCGCGGCCTGCCCTGGCCGCCCCTCCTCTGCTCCACTTTGGGCCCATGTGGCCCATTAACCCTCGGAGGGGTTCCGGTAACACTTCCGGTGTCCGAATATAGCCGTCCAATATATCAATCTTTATGTCTCGATCATTTCGAGACTCCTCGTCATGTCCCTGATCACATCCGAGACTCCGAACAAACTTCGGTACATCAAAATATATAATCTCATAATGAAACTGTCATCGTAACGTTAAGCGTGCGGACCCTACGGGCTCGAGAACAATGTAGACATGACCGAGACACGTCTCCGGTCAAGAACCAATAGCGGAACCTGGATGCTCATATTGGCTCCTACATATTCTACGAAGATCTTTATCGGTCAGACCGCATAACAACATATGTTGTTCCCTTTGTCATCGGTATGTTACTTGCCCGAGATTCGATCATCGGTATCTCAATACCTAGTTCAATCTCGTTACCGGCAAGTCTCTTTACTCGTTCCGTAATACATCATCTCACAACTAACTTATTAGTTGCAATGCTTGCAAGGCTTATGTGATGTGCATTACCGAGAGGGCCCAGAGATACCTCTCCGACGATCGGAGTGACAAATCCTAATCTCGAAATATGCCAACCCAGCATGTACCTTCGGAGACACCTGTAGAGCTCCTTTATAATCACCCAATTACGTTGTGACGTTTGGTAGCACACAAAGTGTTCCTCCGGCAAACGGGAGTTGCATAATCTCATAGTCATAGGAACATGTATAAGTCATGAAGAAAGCAATAGCAACATACTAAACGATCGTGTGCTAAGCTAACGGAATGGGTCAAGTCAATCACATCATTCTCCTAATGATGTGATCCCATTAATCAAATGACAACTCATGTCTATGGTTAGGAAACATAACCATCTTTAATTAACGAGCTAGTCAAGTAGAGGCATACTAGTGACACTATGTTTGTCTATGTATTCACACATGTATTATGTTTCCGGTTAATACAATTCTAGCATGAATAATAAACATTTATCATGAAATAAGGAAATAAATAATAACTTTATTATTGCCTCTAGGGCATATTTCCTTCACCGGAGGCCTGCCAGGGGGCCCACGAGGCAGGGGGCGCGCCCAGGGGGGTAGGGCGCGCCCCCACCCTCGTGGCCAGGGTGTGGGCCCCCCTGGTTGATTCTTTCTCCAGTATATTTTTATATATTCCAAAACGTGCCTCCGTGAAGTTTCAGGACTTCTGGAGTTGTGAAGAATAGGTCTCTAATATTTGCTCCTTTTCCAGCCTAGAATTCTAGCTGCCGGCATTCTCCCTCTTCATGTAAACGTTGTAAAATAAGAGAGAAAAGGCATAAGAATCCTAGCCCAATGGTGTTTCTAGTCCGGCCGGCCCCCTTCCTCCTTCTCCGATCCTCCTCCCCTAGCTAGCTTGCTGATACGTCCATTTTGCATCATGCTTTTATATCAATATTTATGGCATTATGGGATGTTATTACACATTATGTCACAATACTTATGCCTTTTCTCTCTTATTTTACAACGTTTACATGAAGAGGGAGAATGCCGGCAGCTAGAATTCTAGGCTGGAAAAGGAGCAAATATTAGAGACCTATTCTTCACAACTCCAGAAGTCCTGAAACTTCACGGAGGCACGTTTTGGAATATATAAAAATATACTGGAGAAAGAATCAACCAGGGGGGCCCACACCCTGGCCACGAGGGTGGGGGCGCGCCCTACCCCCCTAGGCGCGCCCCCTGCCTCGTGGGCCCCCTGGCAGGCCTCCGGTGAAGGAAATATGCCCTAGAGGCAATAATAAAGTTATTATTTATTTCCTTATTTCATGATAAATGTTTATTATTCATGCTAGAATTGTATTAACCGGAAACATAATACATGTGTGAATACATACACAAACAGAGTGTCACTAGTATGCCTCTACTTGACTAGCTCGTTAATCAAAGATGGTTATGTTTCCTAACCATGGAAAACGAGTTGTTATTTGATTAACGGGATCACATCATTAGGTGAATGATCTGATTGACATGACCCATTCCATTAGCTTAGCACCTGATCGTTTAGTATGTTGCTATTGCTTTCTTCATGACTTATACATGTTCCTATGACTATGAGATTATGCAACTCCCGTTTGCCGGAGGAACACTTTGTGTGCTACCAAACATCACAACGTAACTGGGTGATTATAAAGGAGCTCTACAAGTGTCTCCAAAGGTACATGTTGGGTTGGCGTATTTCGAGATTAGGATTTGTCACTCCGATTGTCGGAGAGGTATCTCTGGGCCCTCTCGGTAATGCACATCACTTAAGCCTTGCAAGCATTGCAACTAATGAGTTAGTTGCAGGATGATGTATTACGGAACGAGTAAAGAGACTTGCCGGTAATGAGATTGAACTAGGTATTGGATACTGACGATCGAATCTCAGGCAAGTAACATACCGATGACAAAGGGAACAACGTATGTTGTTATGCGGTCTGACCGATAAAGATCTTCGTAGAATATGTAGGAGCCAATATGGGCATCCAGGACCCGCTATTGGTTATTGACCGGAGACGTGTCTCGATCATGTCTACGTTGTTCTCGAACCCGTAGGGTCCGCACGCTTAAGGTTTCGATGACAGTTATATTATGAGTTTATGAGTTTTGATGTACCAAAGGAGTTTGGAGTCCCGGATGAGATCGGGGACATGACAAGGAGTCTATAAATGGTCGAGACATAAAGATCGATATATTGGACGACTATATTGGGACATCGGAAAGGTTCCGAGTGATTCGTGTATTTTCGGAGGTACCGGGGAGTTACGGGAATACGAGGAAGAAGCAATGGGCCTTAATGGGCCTTAGTGGGAAGGACCAGGAGGTGGCGCGCGCCCCTCCCAAGCCCAGGCCGAATTGGACAAGGGGTTTGGGGCGCGGCCCCTCTCTCCCTTCCTTCCCCTCTTCCCCCTTTCCCCCCTTCTCCTAGTTGGACTAGGAAAGGTGGAAACCTACTCCAACTAGGATTAGGAATCCTACTCCTCCTTGGCGCGCCCACAAGGGCCGGCCGGCCTCCCCCTTGCTCCTTTATATACGGGGGCAGGGGCACCCCATAGACAGACAAGTTGATCTTCGTTATCGTTCTCTTAGCCGTGTGCGGTGCCCCCTTCCATCATAATCCTCGATAATATTGTAGCAGTGCTTAGGTGAAGCCCTGCGACATTAGTACATCAAGATCGTCACCACGCCGTCGTGCTGACGGAACTCTTCCCCGACACTTTGCTGGATCGGAGTTCGGGGATCGTCATCGAGCTAAACGTGTGCTAAAACTCGGAGGTGCCGTAGTTTCGGTGCCTGATCGGTCGGGCCGTGAAGACGTACGACTACATCAACCAAACGCTTCCGTTGTCGATCTACAAGGGTACGTAGATCACACTCTCCCCTCGTTGCTATGCATCACCATGATCTTGCGTGTGCGTAGGAAAATTTTGAAATTACTACGTTCCCCAACAGTGGCATCCGAGCCTAGGTTTTATATGTTGATGTTGTGCACGAGTAGAACACAAGTGAGTTGTGGGCGATATAAGTCATACTGCTTACCAGCATGTCATACTTTAGTTCGGCGGTATTGTTGGATGAAGCGGCCCGGACTGACATTACGCGTACGCTTACGCGAGACTGGTTCTACCGACGTGCTTTGCACACAGGTGGCTGGCGGGTGTCAGTTTCTCCAACTTTAGTTGAACCGAGTCTGGCTACACCCGGTCCTTGCGAAGGTTAAAACAGCACCAACTTGACAAACTATCGTTGTGGTTTTTGATGCGTAGGTAAGAACGGTTCTTGCTAAGCCCGTAGCAGCCACGTAAAACTTGCAACAACAAAGTAGAGGACGTGTAACTTGTTTTTGCAGGGCATGTTGTGATGTGATATGGTCAAGACGTGATGAGATATAAGTTGTTGTATGAGATGATCATGTTTTATTGAAGTTATCGGCAACTGGCAAAATCCTTATGGTTGTCTCTCTATTGCATAAGATGCAGGCGCCCAATAACTGCTTTACTTTATAGCTATGCGATAGCAATAGTTGCAAGAGCAATTGTTGGCGAGACGACCACGTGACGACACATTGATATAGATCAAGATGATGGAGATCATGGTGTCATGCCGGTGACGATAGAGATCATAACAGTATTTTGGAGATGGAAATCAAAGGCGCAAGATGATGATGGCCATATCATGTCACATATTTTGATTGCATATGATGTTTATCTTTTATACATCTTATTTTGCTTAGTTTGACGGTAGCATTTTAAGATGATCTCTCACTAATTATCAAGAAGTGTTCTCCCTGAGTATGCACCATTGCGAAAGTTCTTCGTGATGAGACACCACGTGATGATCGGGTGTGATAGGCTCTACATTCAAATACAACGGGTGCAAAACAGTTGCACACGCGGAATACTCAGGTTATACTTGACGAGCCAAGCATATACAGATATGGCCTCGGAACACGGAGACCGAAAGGTCGAGCGTGAATCATATAGTAGATATGATCAACATAGTGATGTTCACCATTGAAACTACTCCATCTCACGTGATGATCGGACATGGTTTAGTTGATTTGGATCACGTGATCACTTAGAGGATTAGAGGGATGTCTATCTAAGTGGGAGTTCTTAAGTAATATGACTAATTGACCTTAAATTTATCACGAACTTAGTCCTGGTAGTATTTTGCATATTATGTTGTAGATCAATAGCTCGCGTTGTTGCTTCCCTGTGTTTATTTTGATATGTTCCTAGAGAAAATTGTGTTGAAAGATGTTAGTAGCAATGATGCGGATTGGATCCGTGATCTGAGGTTTATCCTCATTGCTGCACAGAAGAATTATGTCCTTGATGCACCGCTAGGTGACAGACCTATTGCAGGAGCAGATGCAGACGTTATGAACGTTTGGCTAGCTCCATATGATGACTACTTGATAGTTTAGTGCACCATGCTTAATGGCTTAGAATCGGCACTTCAAAGACGTTTTGAACGTCATGGACCATATGAGGTGTTCCAGGAGTTGAAGTTAATATTTCAAGCAAATACCCGAGTTGAGAGATATGAAGTCTCCAACAAGTTCTATAGCTAAAAGATGGAGGAGAATCGCTCAACTAGTGAGCATGTGCTCAGATTGTCTGGGTACTACAATCGCTTGAATCAAGTGGGAGTTAATCTTCCAGATAAGATAGTGATTGACAGAATTCTCTAGTCACCATCACCAAGTTAGTAGAACTTCGTGATGAACTATAGTATGCAAGGGATAACGAAAACGACTCCCGAGCTTTTCATGATGATGAAATCAATGAACGTAGAAATCAAGAAAGAGCATCAAGTGTTGATGGATGACAAGATCACTAGTTTCAAGAAAAGGGCAAAGGAAAAAAAAGGGGAACTTCAAGAAAAACAGCAAGCAAGTTGCTGCTCAAGTGAAGAAGCCCAAGTCTGGTCCTAAGCCTGAGACTAAGTGCTTCTACTGCAAAGAGACTGGTCACTGGAAGCGGAACTACCCCAAGTGATTGGCGGATAAGAAGGATGGCAAAGTGAACATAAGTATATTTGATATACATGTTATTGATGTGTACTTTACTAGTGTTTATAGCAACCCCTTAGTATTTGATACTAGTTCAGTTGTTGATTAGTAACTCGAAACGGGAGTTGCAGAATAAACAGAGACTAGTTAAGGGTGAAGTGATGATGTGTGTTGGAATTGGTTCCAAGATTGATATGATCATCATCGCACACTCCCTATACTTTCGGGATTAGTGTTGAAACCTAAATAAGTGTTATTTGGTTTTTGCGTTGAGCATGAATATGATTTGATCATGTTTATTGCAATACGGTTATTCATTAAAGTCAGAGAATAATTGTTGTTCTGTTTACATGAATAAAACCTTCGATGGTCATACACCCAATGAAACAAGTTCATTGGATCTCGATCGTAGTGATACACACATTCATAATATTGAAACCAAAAGATGCAAAGTTAATAATGATAGTGCAACTTATTTGTGGCACCGCCGTTTAAGTCATATTGGTGTAAAGCGGATGAAGAAACTCCATGCTGATGGGCTTTTGGAATCACTTGATTATGAATCACTTGATGCTTGCGAACCATGCCTCATGGGCAAGATGACTAAGACTCTGTTCTTCGGAACAAAGGAGCGAGCAACAGATTTGTTGGAAATCATTCATACTGATGTATGTGGACTGATGAATATTGAAGCTCGCAGCAGGTATCATTATTTTCTGATCTTCACAGATGATTTGAGCAGACATGAGTATATCTACTTGATGAAACACAAGTCTGAAATATTTGAAAAGTTCAAAGAATTTCAGAGTGAAGTGGAAAATCATCGTGACAAGAAAATAAGGTTTCTACGATCTGATCACGAAGACAAATATTTGAGTTACGAGTTTGGTCTTCAATTAAAACAATGTGGAATAGTTTCACAAATTCCTGCCACCTGGAACACCATAGCATAATGGTGTGTCCGAACGTCATAGCCGTACTTTATGAGATATAGTGCAAATCTATGATGTTTCTTACCGATTTACCACTATCATTTTTGAGGTTATGCATTAAAGACAGCTGCATTCACGTTAAAAAGGGGCACCATCTAAGTCCGTTGAGACGACACAATCTGAACTGTGGTTTGGCAAGAAACCAAAGTTGTCATTTCTTAAAGTTTGGGGTTGTGATGCTTATATGAAAAAGTTTCATCCTGATAAGCTCAAACCCAAATCGGAGAAATATGTCTTCATAGGATACCCGAAGGAGACTGTTGGGTACACCTTCTATCACAGATCCGAAGGCAAGACATTCGTTGCTGAGAATGGATACTTTCTAGAGAAGGAGTTTCTCTCGAAAGAAGTGAGTGGGAGGAAAAGTAGAAAACTTGATAAGGTAATTGTATCATCTCCCAAATTGGAAAGTAGTTCATCACAGAAATCGGTTCCAGTGATGCCAACACCGATTAGTGAGGAAGTTAATGATGATGATCATGAAACTTTGGATCAAGTTACTACCGAACCTCGTAGGTCAACCATAATAAGATCCGCACCAGAGTGGTACGGTAATCCTGTTCTGGAAGTTATGTTACTAGACCATGACGAACCTATGAACTATGAAGAAGCGATGGTGAGCCCAGATTCCGCGAAATGGCTTGAGGCCATGAAATCTGAGATGAGATCCATGTATGAGAACAAAGTATGGACTTTGATTGACTTGCCCAATGATCGGCAAGCCATTGAGATTAAATGGATCTTCAAGAGGAAGACGGACATTGATAGTAGTGTTACTATCTACAAAGCTAGAATTGTCGCAAAAGGTTTTCGACAAGTTCAAGGTGTTGACTACGATGAGAGTTTCTCTCTCGTATCTATGCTTAAGTCTGTCCGAATCATGTTAGCAATTGCCGCATTTTATGAAATCTGGCAAATGGATAAACAAAATGGCATCCCTTAATGAATTTATTAAAGAAGAGTTGTATATGATGCAACCGGAAGGTTTTGTCAATCCTAAAGGTGCTAACAAAATATGCAAGCTCTAGCGATCCATCTATGGACTGATGCAAGCATCTCGGAGTTGGAATACATGCTTTGATAAGTTGATCAAAGCATATAGTTTTATACAGACTTGCGGTGAAGCCTGTATTTACAAGAAAGTGAGTGGGAGCACTACAGCATTTCTGATAAGTATATGTGAATGACATATTGTTGATCGGAGATAATGTAGAATTATTCTGCAAAGCATAAAGGAATGTTTGAAAGGAGTTTTTCAAAGAAAGACCTCGGTGAAGCTGCTTACATATTGAGCATCAAGATCTATAGAGATAGATCAAGACACTTGATAAGTTTTTCAATGAGTACATACCATGACAAGATTTTGAAATAGTTCAAAATGGAAAAGTCAAAGAAAAGGTTTCTTGCCTGTGTTACAAGGTGTGAAGTTGAGTAAGACTCAAAGCCCGACCACGGCAGAAGATAGAAAGCGAATGAAAGCCATTCCCTATGCCTTGGCCATAGGTTCTATAAAGTATGCCATGTTGTGTACCAGACCTATTGTATACCCTGCCCTGTGTTTGGCAAGGGAGTACAATAGTGATCTAGGAGTAGATCACTGGACATTGGTCAAAATTATCCTTAGTGGAATAAGGATATGTTTCTCGATTATGGAGGTGACAAAAGGTTTGTCGTAAAGGGTTACGTCGATGCAAGTTTTGACACTGATCCAGATGACTCTATGAGCTCAATCTGGATACATATTGAAAGTGGGAGCAATTAGCTAGAGTAGCTCTACGCAGAGCATTGTTGACATAGAAATTTGCAAAATACATACGGATCTGAATATGGCAGACCCGTTGACTAAACTTCTCTCACAAGCAAAACATGATCACACCTTAGTACTCTTTGGGTGTTAATCACATAAGCGATGTGAACTAGATTACTGAATCTAGTAAACCCTTTGGGTGTTGGTCACATGGCAATGTGAACTATGGGTGTTAATCCCATGATGATGTGAACTATCGATGTTAATCACATGGTGATGTGATCTAGATTATTGACTCTAGTGCAAGTGGGAGACTGAAGGAAATATGCCCTAGAGGCAATAATAAAATTATTATTTATTTCCTTATCTCATGATAAATGTTTATTATTCATGCTAGAATTGTATTAACCGGAAACATAATACATGTGTGAATACATAGACAAACAGAGTGTCACTAGTATGCCTCTACTTGACTAGCTCGTTAATCAAAGATGGTTATGTTTCCTAACCATGGACAAAGAGTTGTTATTTGATTAACGGGATCACATCATTAGGTGAATGATCTGATTGACATGACCCATTCCATTAGCTTAGCACCCCGATCGTTTAGTATGTTGCTATTGCTTTCTTCATGACTTATACATGTTCCTATGACTATGAGATTATGCAACTCCCGTTTGCCGGAGGAACACTTTGTGTGCTACTAAACGTCACAACGTAACTGGGTGATTATAAAGGAGCTCTACAGGTGTCTCCAAAGGTACATGTTGGGTTGGCGTATTTCGAGATTAGTATTTGTCACTCCGATTGTCGGAGAGGTATCTCTGGGCCCTCTCGGTAATGCACATCACTTAAGCCTTGCAAGCATTGCAACTAATGAGTTAGTTGCAGGATGATGTATTACGGAACGAGTAAAGAGACTTGCCGGTAACGAGATTGAACTAGGTATTGAATACCGACGATCGAATCTCAGGCAAGTAACATACCGATGACAAAGAGAACAACATATGTTGTTATACGGTATGACCGATAAAGATCTTCGTAGAATATGTAGGAGCCAATATGGGCATCCAGGTCCTGCTATTGGTTATTGACCGGAGACGTGTCTCGGTCATGTCTACATTGTTCTCGAACCCGTAGGGTCCGCACGCTTAAGGTTTCGATGACAGTTATATTATGAGTTTATGAGTTTTGATGTATCTAAGGAGTTAGGAGTCCCGGATGAGATCGGGGACATGATGAGGAGTCTCGAAATGGTCGAGACGTAAAGATCGATATATTGGACGACTATATTCGGACATCAGAAAGGTTCCGAGTGATTCGGGTATTTACGAAGGTACCGGGGAGTTACGGGAATACGAGGAAGAAGCAATGGGCCTTAATGGGCCTTAGTGGGAAGGACCAGGAGGTGGCGCGCGCCCCTCCCAAGCCCAGTCCGAATTGGACAAGGGGTTAGGGGCGCGGCCCCTCTCTCCCTTCCTTCCCCTCTTCCCCCCTTTCCCCCCTTCTCCTAGTTGGACTAGGAAAGGTGGAAACCTACTCCAACTAGGAGTAGGAATCCTACTCCTCCTTGGCGCGCCCACAAGGGCCGGCCGGCCTCCCCCTTGCTCCTTTATATACGGGGGCAGGGGGCACCCCATAGACAGACAAGTTGATCTTCGTTATCGTTCTCTTAGCCGTGTGCGGTGCCCCCTTCCACCATAATCCTCGATAATATTGTAGCAGTGCTTAGGCGAAGCCATGCGACATTAGTACATCAAGATCGTCACCATGCCGTCATGCTGACGGAACTCTTCCCCGACACTTTGCTGGATCGGAGTCCGGGGATCGTCATCGAGCTGAACGTGTGCTAAAACTCAGAGGTGCCATAGTTTCGGTGCTTGATCGGTCGGGCCGTGAAGACGTACGACTACGTCAACGAAATGATTCCGTTGTCGATCTACAAGGGTACGTTGATCACACTCTCCCCTCGTTGCTATGCATCACCATGATCTTGCGTGTGTGTAGGAAAATTTTGAAATTACTACGTTACCCAACATCTGTGCCATCGCATCATCTTGGCATGCTCTTTGTTTCTGAACAGATGTTTCAACCGTGGTATTATAGGAGCATACCACATCACCTTGGCAGGAACCCTCTTCCTGGGGCGTTAGCCGTCAACATCACCGGGGTCATCTCGTATGATCTTATACTGCAATGCACCGCATACCGGGCAGGCGTTCAAATCCTCGTACGCACCACAGTAGTGATGTAGTCATTAGGGCATGCATGTATCTTCTGCACCTCGAATCCTAGAGGACATACAACCTTCTTTGCTGCGTATGTACTGTCGGGCAATTTGTTATCCTTTGGAAGCTTCTTCTTCAATATTTTCAGTAGCTTCTCAAATCCTTTGTCAGGTACACCATTCCCTACCTTCCACTGCAGCAATTCCAGTATGGTACCGAGCTTTGTGTTGCCATCTTCACAATTGGGGTACAACCCTTTTTTGTGATCCTCTAACATGCGATCGAACTTCAGCTTCTCGTTTTGACTTTCGCACTATCTCTTTGCATCAACAATGACCTGACGAAGATCATCATCAGGCACATCGTCTGGTTCCTCTTGATCTTCAGCTTCCCTGTTGCAGCATCACTGTATTCAGGGGGCACATAGTTGTTGCTACCTCTTGAGCACTGCATTGGTTTTCCCTTGAAGAGGAAATGGTGATGCAGCAAAGTAGCGTAAGTATTTCACTCAGTTTTGAGAACCAAGGTATCAATCTAGTAGGAGTCCACGCGCGAGCCCCACGCACCTACACAAACAAACAAGAACCTCGCAACCAACATGATAAAGGGGTTGTCAATCCCTTCACAGTCACTTACGAGAGTGAGATCTGATAGAGATGATAACATAATATTTTTGGTATTTTTATGATAAAGATGCAAAGTAAAATAAACGGAAATAGAAATAGCAAAGTGTTGGAAGATTAATATGATGGAAAATAGACCCGGGGGCCATAGGTTTCACTAGTGGCTTCTCTCAAAATAGCATAAGTATTGCGATGGGTAAACAAATTACTGTCGAGCAATTGATAGAATTGAGCATAGTTATGAGAATATCTAGGTATGATCATGTATATAGGCATCATGTCCGCGACAAGTAGACCGACTCCTGCCTGCATCTACTACTATTACTCCACACATCGACCGCTATCCAGCATGCATCTAGAGTATTAAGTTCATGAAGAACAGAGTAACGCATTAAGAAAGATGACATGATGTAGAGGGCTAAACTCAAGCAATATGATATAAAACCCCATCTTTTTATCCTCGATGGCAACAATACAATACGTGCCTTGCTGCCCCTACTGTCACTGGGAAAGGACACCACAAGATTGAACCCAAAGCTAAGCACTTCTCCCATTGCAAGAAAGATCAATCTAGTAGGCCAAACCAAACTGATAATTCGAATAGACTTGCAAAGATAACCAATCATACATAAAAGAATTCAGACGAGATTAAAATATTGTTCATAGATAATCTTGATCATAAACCCACAATTCATCAGATCTCGACAAACACACCGCAAAAGAAGATTACATCGAATAGATCTCCACAAGAGAGGGGGAGAACATTGTATTGAGATCCAAAAAGAGAGAAGAAGCCATCTAGCTAATAACTATGGACCCGAAGGTCTAAGGTAAACTACTCACACTTCATCGAAGAGGCTATGGTGTTGATGTAGAAGCCCTCCGTGATCAATGCCCCCTCCAGCGGAGCGCCGGAAGAGGCCCCAAGATGGGATCTCATGGGTACAGAAGGTTGCGGCGGTGGAAATTGGGTTTTGGTTCCTTCCTGGGATACAAGCCGGGGGCCTCGAGGGCTCGAATACAAGCGCTCGATCATAGACGAGTCAGCGGAAGCAACAATATCTGAATACAGACATAAGTTAAACAAGTTTCCCTTAAGAAGGCTAGCACAAACTAGGATACAGATCGAACGAGGCGCAGGCCTCCTGCCTGGGATCCTCCTAACTACTCCTGGTCATCGTCAGCGGGCTGCACGTAGTAGTAGGCACCTCCAGTGTAGAAGGAGTCATCGTCAACGGTGGTGTCTGGATCCTGGGCTCCAACGTCTGGTCACAGCAAACGGGTATAGAAAAGGGGAAAAGGGGGAACAAGGCAACCGTGAGTACTCATCCAAAGTACTCGCAAGCAAGGAGCTACAGTACATATGCATGGATATATGTGTAAAGGGCCATATCAGTGGACTGAACTGCAGAATGCGAGAATAAGAGGGGGATAGCTAATCCTGTCGAAGACTACGCTTCTGGCAGCCTCCGTCTTGCAGCATATAGAAGAGAGTAGACTGAAGTCTTCCAAGTAGCATCGCATAGCATAATCCTACCCGGCAATCCCCTCCTCGCTGCACTGTTAGAGAGCGATCATCGGGTTGTATCTGGCACTTGGAAGGGTGTGTTTTATTAAGTATCTGGTTCTAGTTGTCATAAGATCAAGGTACAACTCCAGGTCGTCCTTTTACCGAGGGACACGGCTATTCGAATACATAAACTTCCCTGCAGGGGTGCACCACATAACCCAACACGCTTGATCCCATTTGGCCGGACACACTTTTCGGGGTCAAGCCCGGCCGCGGAAGATCAACACGTTGCAGCCCCACCTAGGCACAACAGAGAGGTCAGCACGCCGGTCTAAATCCTATGGCGCAGGGGTCTGGGCCCATCGCCCATTGCACACCTGCATGTTGCGAGGGCGGTCGGAAGCAGACCTAGCCTAGTGGCGTTCCAGTCCAATCCGGCGCGCACCGCTCAGTCGCTGACGTCACGAAGTGCTTCGGCTGATACCACGACGTCGAGTGCCCATAACTTTCCCACGTAGTTGGTTAGTGCGTATAGACCAAATGGCCAGACTCAGATCAAATACCCAGATCTCGTTAAGCGTGTTAAGTATCCGCGAACACCGACCAGGGCCAGGCCACCTCTCTCCTAGGTGGTCTCAACCTGCCCTGTCGCTCCGCCACAAAGTAACAGTCGGGGCCGTCGGGAACCCAGGCCCACCACTACCTGGGTGGAACCACCAGCCCCTTCAGCCCCCATCTCCGAACAGTATCACAGGTAATGTAACAGTGTAAAGTATATAGTATATGCCCATGATCACCTCCCGAAGTGATCACGGCCCAGTAGTATAGCATGGCAGACGAACAAGAGTGTAGGGCCACTGATGGAACACTAGCATCCTATCACTACAAGAAATATGCCAACTTGTGACCACCACTATTGGTCACTGAAAGGTCACAAATTTCCATTTGCGACCTTTTTGTGACCAAAAACACAAGGTCAAAAGCTGGCCGTCATAAACGGACTATAGCGACCTTTCTTCTGGAATGGTCGAAGACGTTTACGACCAAAATATGTCCACTATGGCGTTTTGGTCACTAGCAACCTCCCCAGGCCACATAGGCATCCAGCGTGGCAAGCTGATGTGGCACAAGATTCAGCCCGGTCCAATTCAGTTTTCTACATGGGCCTAGCCCATTAATTCAGCCTTTCTATATTTTTTCTGTCGTTTTTTGGTCGACTTCATGGGCCTGGCCCAACATTGCAGCCTTTTTTATTATTGGGCCTTGGCCTTTTCGTCTAAATAATTATAATTTCCTTTTTTTAATTAAATGGGTCCACCAGTCAGATGGGTCCCGGTTGTCAGGTTCTGGTAACTGGGTCCGATTTGTCATGTTCTGGTAAGTGGGTCCCATCTATCAGGCTCATATTCTTCATATTCGAACCAGTATTTAAATGGGCGGACAAAAAGCACACATAATACTTTAAATAAGAGCAACCAGATCCTTACAAGTGTAATACAGTGGCAATCACAGTAATGACTACAAGTGTAATACAATACTTTACAAGCTTTACAAGCAATCACAAACTCACAACATGCCAAACTCGTTGGACTACAATAGTGATATGAACAACATGCCGAACTAGCTGGACAACTGTAGTTAGGGCTGGGAACAAACAAAACGACCTTCAAGAAAACAGACAACATGCCTTCCTCGGTCGCCCTGTTACATGAATCAGCAGGGAAGAATCAGAAAAGGTGAAGAATCAGAACAAACCATTCAAGAAAAGGAAACTTATTTAGAATGATAACAAAAATTGAGCTAGTACCATGCTTTTTGTTCTCCAGCTAGTTAAAATGAGATAACTCGTTCATACAAGAAAACAGAGACGCAATATGAACACACAGCAGGATTGACAAGTACACAGCAGGATTCAATAATGTTTTAGGATCGCAAGACACCAATATAAGCTAGAATTGACAAGTACACATCAAGATTCAATTCATCTTGCCCATATACAGCAACCAACAGACATCTAACATTTCAGCATGCACATACAATTTATTTACTTATTTTTGAGCAAAACCGCCCACTGCCAAACAGAATGTCCTTTCATTTGATAAACAGAATGCATACAAACTAATTAGCAGTACTATATATGATGCAGCATACGGACAGAATTTCTACCTTGTTATCATTAGGGAGCAACAGGGGGTGGGGGAAGATTTCGATCGGCTTCGTGTCAGCTGCCATCACCACAAACTCAGAGTCTTGGTAGCTGGGGAAAATAGAAAACGGAGATTAAAAATCATAGGAACTGAAATTAGTAGGACCGACCAAAGCACGCAGCTAGGGACTGGTCACCTTCAAGGTAGAACAATGAATTAACTAGTTTTAGTCAAAGTCGTAAGCATGCACATACAGACATACATACGAATTGAACCAGAATCCATGTATGTCTGTGCACTTAATTGCAGGTTCTATCCAACTTGCAATTGGAAGGAGTACAACCTAGTTTACTAGCAGCCTAACAAAAGATTCAGGTTCTTGGTTTGGTGCATGAATCCTGCTGTCGTAGACAGACAGAGAGGAAAGAGCACTGACGGCACAACTACGACAGCAGAGCGATGCGAGCCAGTCAGGCAGTGCTTGATAAGCTATTGATAAGCAGTTTGCACACAATTAGCAGGCAACCAAAAAAGTAATGTTGTATACTGTTCTGCAGTAAAGAGTAGAATTTCTTTCTGTTGGCTCTGAAATTTCTGTCCATGGTGCACACATGACATACCATCGATTTGAATGTGAAACTTAATTCTGCACAATTTAGTTGCTTATAAATTTCAGCACCAGATTAGCATGTCTCGTTACTAATGAAGTACTTCCTTTATCAATCATAGAATGGAAGGAATCACACAACATCAGGTAGTACTGTAATTGGATTTAGTAGTAAATCTGTAGATACATGTGGTTGGTATCTACTAGTATCTGGTGTTCTAATTAGAGAGTTGCTAGTGTGTTTTACTTACCCTTCTCTGCTCTTCTTTTCTACTCCCTCCGTCTGGAAATACTTGTCGAAGAAATGCATAAAAATGAATGTATCTAGAACTAATATACATCTAGATACATCCATTCCTCCGACGAGTATTTCGGGACGGAGGGAGTACAAGCGAAAGCAGAGCAGGGAGAGCAAGCACACTACCATAACATACAAAGCCATCTACAACCAGCCCAAAAACATACATACCTACAGGACTCACTCACGCACTGCCATTGTGTTATGGATGAGCAAGTCTAGTGTGCGAGAGAAAATGCAGACAAGTTGAGGTAAAGTGCTGACCCCACGCTGTGAGGAACAGATCGAGGAGCTAATAACTGGGCAATGCAGCACCAAGTCCGACTCTACTACTACTACCTGTGATGCATCATTGTTGATCCATGGCAGATAATAGTAAAGATTAGAATCCATGATTTTGATACAGAAGTTACCTAGCCTGGTAGCCTAGCATAGAACAGCACTACATAGTACTTGGCCAGCAATTTTGAGCAATTCAGTGACCGCATCGCATGACAACAAATATAAAAACTATGAACAACATTGCATACGATGTGTGACAACAGAGAACACATTTGACAATGCAGAACGCATGCGCAACCACACATCCCATAACAGGGTTACAATCTAGAGGCAGTTAGCTAGCTGCTACCAGATCGCTCACTCATCAATATAGAACTGCAAAAGAGCGCAAAAGAAATAAATCAACGAGAGCATAAGGCATACTGTAGCCAGCTAGCTAGATTTCATCTTGAGACTTATCCTTGTGCTTCTGTAGCATCTCGATAACTTGGTCCAGGGGTGGGTCTCCGGGCCTCCGAAAAACCCGGTCGCCGATCTTGAACTTGTACGCCTCCGGCTGCACAGAATGAACTCCTTCAACTACAAAACACATACGGAATTAAAAGGACGCCGGTAAGAGCAGGGAAGAACAACGTTCGATAATGCTTCACAGTAACTAAGTAATCGATCCTTGATAAAGTTGCGCAACATTATTATTTCTCAGTGTATTGGCCAGTCATAACATGCACATTTTCAGTATTTGTAGTGTCCTAAATCTGAGGATAATAAAGGGGGCAAAGATAGTAGTATGAAGGAATGACACGTATGATTGAAGATTTGTAGTGTCCTTTGTGCTACAGCAGTGGTATAGTGGGACAAATGCACCATAAAAAAGTGGTGATGGTAACTGCAACTGATTCCCGGATATTTGATGAGCAAACAAGCATGTATTGTAAGCAGCATTTTGTCCCTTGGAAATCAGCATGTACATACAAGTCGATTTGAAATATTTCTCCCCCAATGCAGCACCCAGTACATTGGTACAGGCACTAGTGAATCAGAAAACAAAATGATGACTGCACCAATGGTAAGCAACTGCAAGCAATCTTCTGTCCCCAAACAGTCGATGAGTCAACAAGCATGTAACGAGGTAAACAACAATGCAGCAAGTGCAGGAAGATGAAGCTGCTCCCTCCAACAGGAGGGAAGCCACAACAGCAATTAGATCTACAGAAATCATCTACAAATCTATACTAGGGAGGGCGTTCTCAGGAAACAGCAGGGGGCAAGGTACAATATGCATCCATGGGGCAAGCAAAGCAGAGCGGATTATTAGGCGAGAACCATGCCAATAAACCTACTAATATGTTAGGCGTAGCTACTGACCACAACTAGCAGCTGCTTCAAAATGATACACAAATCGCAAGGCGAATGAGAGCAGGAGACCTCGTAAGAGGCCGATTTGAGAACTTGCTTGCCGAGGATGAGGAGGTCGGGGGTCTCCTGGAGCGCGAGGGCGCGGAGGATCTTGGCGACGGCGAGCGGGAGGACGCGGGCGAAGGCGTCGGTGATCCCGCGGTAGGGCCGCGTGAGGGCGCCCCAGCGCAGCATCTCGGCCTGGTTCTGCAGCAGCAGCTTGACGCGCTCCACCGGCGCCGCCCCCGTCTTGGCCAACACCGCCGCCGCGCCGCCCGCGCCGCACGCGCACGACCGTCGCAGTAGGAGGCGGCGCACGGCCTCGGCGTCCGCGGATCAGACGGCCGCGAAGAGCGCCTGGTGGGAGAGCGGCGGGAGATCCATCGTCGGGCGGGCGGCCAACCGGAGAGCCGGCGCGGAGCTGACCAAACGGAACCCTAGCGCGTCGGCCGACCTGCTCGACTCGATCTGGGGCATAGGGTAGGAGAGATGGCGAGGGAAGGGAGTGACGAGGTCGGCGGCGGTGGTGAGGAGGGCTGCGAGGTCGGCGGTGGGTGGGAGCGGCGGGGAGAAGACTGGATCGAGGGAGGAGGTGGCGGCGGCTGCGAGGAGAGGAGGGAGTCGATGGGATCTGACCTAGGGTTTGGGCTGCGGGTGGGGGGTATCTCTTTTTCATTTTATTTTCTTTTTTTCAGTAGATAGATGGATGGATGGATGTGGGATGGAGAGATGGATGGATGGATGGATGGGCGCCATGTCATCGATCCGTGGGAAGAGTCCTGATTGGTTCAAAAACCAGTGATTTAAAAAACTATCTAAGTACTAAAAATAGAGGGATTTTGTGAAGTAGCTATCAAAAATATTTTGCAAAATGGCAGCACACAAATTTTCACTAGAGTTAGACCACATTTTATAGATAAGGACTAATTTCTATGCATTTATGATCTTTCTAGCTATTTTAATCATTTTCCGAGTGCCCGAAAGGAGGTTTTTTTGTGAAGGAACTACCAAATAATTGTTGCAAAATTGGACCAAATCATTTTTCTAAAATACTAGGACATATTTAATGCACAATTGACCAAATGGTTGGGTGTAAAAAGTTTTGATCCACCTCTCGTGAAAAAGACAAATTTCCGCCGATTCAGCTCTAAGCGGGTCAAATTTGAACTGCAGCTGCGTCATAGTTTGCTATTTATTTTTTCCAAAAATCATTTCTAGGTACATAAGTATCTATTTAATCAGAGAAACACCAAAAAAATTCCAAGATTCAACAACTAGCTAGGAACGGTCATTCCCGCCGTTTTGACCGCATTTTGAAACGGGCATAAAAAATTCAAAAAAATCAAAAAATTGGGAAACCTTCGCATTGTGTCATTATATGTGGCCAAGTTCCCAGGAAAAATAACAAACTTGTAATACGGCAATTATTTTAAAAAAGTGTTCTCAGAAATGAGCTATCATCTCTCAAGATTCATGACTTTCAAGGCAAATGATCAAACTTATGGCCACATTCGTGGCATAGTTTGTTCAAATGATCTCATATTGTGCACAAGGGTGCATATTGGAATGGCAAACAATGTTGCCTAAGGAAGTTTTCATTTTCTTTGGACGAAAAAACCATTTTTCATTTTTCGAGTGCCCGAAAGGAGGTTTTTTTGTGAAGGAACTACCAAATAATTGTTGCAAAATTGGACCAAATCATTTTTCTAAAATACTAGGTCATATTTAATGCACAATTGACCAAATGGTTGGGTGTAAAAAGTTTTGATCCACCTCTCGTGAAAAAGACAAATTTTCCGCCGATTCAGTTGGAAGCGGGTCAAATTTGAACTGCAGCTGCCTCATAGTTTGCTATTTATTTTTTCCAAAAATCATTTCTAGGTACATAAGTATCTATTTAATCAGAGAAACACCAAAAAAATTCCAAGATTCAACAACTAGCTAGGAACGGTCATTCCCGCCGTTTTGGCCGCATTTTGAAACGGGCATAAAAAATTCAAAAAAAATCAAAAAATTGGGAAACCTTCGCATTGTGTCATTATATGTGGCCAAGTTCCCAGGAAAAATAACAAACTTGTAATACGGCAATTATTTTAAAAAAGTGTTCTCAGAAATGAGCTATCATCTCTCAAGATTCATGACTTTCAAGGCAAATGATCAAACTTATGGCCACATTCGTGGCATAGTTTGTTCAAATGATCTCATATTGTGCACAAGGGTGCATATTGGAATGGCAAACAATGTTGCCTAAGGAAGTTTTCATTTTCTTTGGACGAAAAAACCATTTTTCATTTTTCGAGTGCCCGAAAGGAGGTTTTTTGTGAAGGAACTACCAAATAATTGTTGCAAAATTGGACCAAATCATTTTTCTAAAATACTAGGACATATTTAATGCACAATTGACCAAATGGTTGGGTGTAAAAAGTTTTGATCCACCTCTCGTGAAAAAGACAAATTTCCGCCGATTCAGTTGGAAGCGGGTCAAATTTGAACTGCAGCTGCCTCATAGTTTGCTATTTATTTTTTCCAAAAATCATTTCTAGTTACATAAGTACCTATTTAATCAGAAATACATGGTTTGATGGAGAGACATCGAGGTTTCGACGGTGGCCGAGGGCCCCAACTCTAGAGCGCGTAAGCTCGCATGCCCGCCGCGTGGTCACCGCGTGACCGTGGCGTTGCCATGTGTTCTGGGCGGCCTAGGCATGTCTAGTGGTTTGGGAACTCCCCAGGTAGGTGCTAGGAAGAAAATCACAACATAAGATTCTCACGAGGAGACCGATCGATGCTTAAACATGAATAAGCAGCCAAGTGTTTGATTAGCGGTACGGGAAATGTACATGGCTAATGGCCGTGAGTTTTGGCTGAGGATGATCAGTTACTAAGAAGACCGTCTTCACAAATTTTCAGCTCAAAAGGAGGAGCCTAGGTGGTACTTGCTTTGCAAACCACCACACTGGACATAAATACGAATGTTGAAGCTCGGCTCAAAATAATGAAGATTGAGCTGCCATTTGGTGGAGGATGGTTATTTGGGCATAGGAAAGCACTGTAGAAAATGGATACTATTTGGACATGCCAAAGTGGTACTTCCTTCACAAACTGTTGTTCTGAACAGAATAGGAAAATGAATATTTTTGAATTATTTTTGAACTAGGAAAGGAAGGTTTTTACATATTTGACGAAGATATGACCCAAAGAATTTATGAGCTTTTTTGGGAATTTTGGGAATGACAGAAATATAGGTTGCTTCACAACCTAGGGCAAAAACTGCCACATGGACATGACCCATAGGCAAAACTGATGAGATGGCGCCTAGTCATCGCAACCCATCACAGTTTACAAGGCTATGACCATCTATATTGGTCGTTAACAACTAGAAATAAGGCAGCGCGGACTAGCGCTGTTTGCTTTATGACCATTTCGTGTAAGGAAATTACGATCTTTCTGACCAAAATGGTCGCAATGGTTTAGGGTTTGGAGCCCCCCGAACAGCTTTTAACCAATTGGTCTGAAATGGTCATAGATCTATGACCAATTCTTCCAGGGTCACTGACAGAAGGTCACAAGTTGACATATTTCTTGTAGTGTATACTAAGCAGTAGGATAGCAGGTAAATGTAACAACAGTAGTAGCAAGGACAGGCTATGCAGCAGTATAGGATTAACTGAAAGCAGTAACATGCTACACTACTCTAATGCAAGCAGTATAGAGAAGAATAGGCGATATCTGGTGATCAAGGGGGGGCTTGCCTGGTTGCTCAGACAAGGAGGGGTCGTCGATGTAGTCGATCACAGGGGTACTGGCATCGGTCTCAGGGTCTACCGGAAAGAAGTAGCGGAGGAGGAACACAATAAATAACAGAGAAATCAAATGTAACAAAAAGCAAGAAGCGGCAATACGTTGTGCTAGAGGTGACCAAACGTAGGGATAGGTGGTACCGGCGAAGGGGGGGAAACATCCGGGAAAGTATTCCTGGTATTTCGCGTTTTCGGACAGATTAACCGGAGGGGGAAAGTTGCGTGTTTGCTATCCTAGGGATGTGTGGTGGACGAACGGGATGCGTATCCAGATTCGTCTCATCGTTCTGAGCAACTTTCATGTACAAAGTATTTTCATCCGGGCTACGGATTATTTTATATTATCTTTCAAAGTGTTAAAAATTTTCTGAAATTATTATTAATTCGAAAATTTGGAATTACGACGTCAACCTGACGTCATCATGATGTCAGCAGTCAACAGAGCATTGACTGGTCAAACTGATGTGTGGGTCCCACTGTCATAGTCATAGTTTAATTAACAGGTATTAATTAACTAAACCAGTTAATTAGGTAAATTAAACAGAAGTAATTAAGTTAAGTTATTAATTAAACTAGTTAATTAATTAACATTATTATTATTAATGTTCTATATATATATATTTATTTATTTTAACAGGGGCATGGCCCCCTAATGTCAGTCGCCCAGGGGGCCTTAGCGGGACGGGCGGAACGGGTGCGGGCGTGGGCGCCCGTGTGCGCCTGAGGCCACCAGAGGGGCGCCGGCCATGGCAGCTGGCCGGAGTAGGGCGGCGCGGCGACTGCCGTAGAGGCACGGGTGAGCGGAGCGCGAGCCGCACCAGCGCTAGGTGGCAGCGGGTAGAGCGTGCGCGGGACGACCACGGGCGCGTGGCAGGGCGCCTAACGCGCGCTGTGGGCACGGCAGTACGACGGTGAGCGCGAGTGCTCGAGGGATAGGGCATGGGGTGACTGCGGTGAGCAGCGACAACTGGGACCGCGGGGCGTGCACGGCGATGACAGGAACAAGGGGGAGATAGGAGGGGTTCTCACCCCCGTTTGCAGGGGATCAGGGTCGGCGAGGCTCGATGGAGCCGTCGAGGGAGAGGTGGGGAGGCGATGCCGACGAGGTGGTGACGAGTGGCGACGACGTGATGGGTGGCGAAGGCATCGCGGTCCGGCAACGGCGAGCAGCGAAGCTGGGGCAGCACCAGGGGGCAGCGGCTTTGGGGTGTCACCGCGAGGAAGGGCTTCGAAGGAAGAGGGGCGAGGCTACGGCATGCGGCAGCGTCGGGAGGCTCCGGCGAGGGGGGGCCTGAGCGACGGTGCCGTCGGGGACGCGGCGGGGGAAGGAGGGAACGGCCCGATCCAGATCCACTCGGGGCGGGTGGGGAGTCGAGGTGGATCGAGGGAGGAGTGGGGGGGTTACGGGCGACGTGGGTTAGGGTTTGGAGGGGTTATGGGGGCACTGGTCAGGCCGGCCTGGCTAGCCTAGTGGCCAGCTGGGCCGAGGCCCAGCGGGGGGGGGGGGGGGGGGGGGGCTTTTCCTTTCTTTCTTTTTGTTCTGTTTACTTTTCTTATTTTTATTTTTATTTTTCTATTTTGTTTTATTTTAGATACACATTATTTTTAGTTAAAAAAATGATAATAACTCTTAAATTAATGTTTGAGAACCACCCACCGCCATAAATGTTTTACCCTGAAATAAATTAGTTTAGAAATTTATTAATTGAAAAAGGTATTCACTTAATTGTTTTTGTTGCTGTTTTAATCACTTTAGAGTAATTAATTATTTTATAAAAATGTTATTTCTCCACCAATACTATCCATGATTTATTTGTCACAATAAGAACATTTTAGTTTTGAGTATCAAAAACTTTTATTGCTTGACTTTAATTCGAATTTGAATTTGGATCGGTTCTGCACTAACGCGAGATTAACAACAGTAATCGTGGTGATGTGGCATCATTAACGTGTGATTACTGTAGCCTAATTATCCGGGCGTCACAATTCTCCTCCACTACAAGAAATCTCGTCCCGAGATTTAAGAGGGGAGTAAGGGGGAAAGTTCTGCTTACTAAATTCTAATGAATCTTCTTGGTCTTAGTTGCGCTTCTGGAAGAGGTCGATCCATTACATTGATGTCTTCATTTCTCTGCTTCAGGTCATCATGATGAAGTCAACATCCTTTCCTCGCGTACCCCATCGTACTTACGAAAGAATAAAGGATGGGTATGTTCTAGGAGAACGGACCTTGCAAGGTTGACTACCTGGTAGCTAACATCGGGGGAAGGTGGCAGAAAGTAACTCTCGAACTAAACTTAAGAAAAATTTGAGAGCAAAGTAAGGAGGTACCATGAGAAGTTTAAGTGGGTAGGCAATCGTTCGATGCCTGAACATGGTGTGAAAGGGGTCCAGAGCAACGAGAATAAGTATTGCGTCTGATACCAAAGTAGATTACTAGGAAGATGACCCATGAATTACATATGAAATCAAGCGCGAGGAATAACTTTGGCAACATGGGTGTACATGAGAGTCAGGTTTCGATCTTGGGAACTGTGGGTTATGGGCCCACCATGTGGTTAAAAGTAGGAAAGGCGTTGACATCTTGCACGGTCATGATAGCAAGTCAAGTCAGAGGATAGTATGTCGGTTATGTCGGCAACAACATCGGTACCAAGGGCGAGGGACAAAGAGAACCATTTTCCTGCTCGTTTGAACGAGGCGGACCAATAGGCAAAGTTCTCGTCCATCGGCGGTTACCGGAATGTCATCAACAGTAGAAACAGGGTCTTACAGATAGGTTGTACACCGAGGTGCTTACAAAAGCAGTGACTTATTACTGCTTAGATCATATAAACCTCAAGAAGGTTAAACAAAACAATGGAAAGGAAAATGTGATTATCAGATTAAACAGAACAATGGAAAGGAAAATGTGTTTAAACACATAATTCAAGGGTATATCCTTTCCAAGGACAAGCGGAGCATGATATCCATGACATGATAGAAAGTAGAAAACCATTTAAGTAATGGGAGAGGACTTTTCATGGCATTATCCATACAGCGGTGTTTGGATAATTGAGCAGGAAACATGTAGCATTGGGCTTCAAATGTTCTTGTTGAAAATCAGAGTACCATAGACATGCTTCGGGATAGCATTGATATGGTCATCAGGTAAAGGTTAGACTTTGGAAACACAAAGGATCCATCAGGAATCACTTGTAGAATAAGTCTTACGATTTCCTCATGGAAGAATGGATAACCTTGCTGAAAAGGAATCTATAACAATAGGGCCCCTGGCCAGGTGTGCTAGGCACGACATCACCTTATCGGGTCTTATAAAGACCAGAGTTATGACTCTTGGAAGAAGGTCCCAACCATCATATCTGACCGAGATCCAGATCTGATTGGTGTCAGGATACCTCAGGCTCAGGATGCTTGAGAAGAAAAGGTGCAACACCAACTGACGAGATGACATTGTAAGATTCTCGGGAAATGACTATGGAAGTGAGTTCTAAGGCAAGGGTTCATCGTCACTAAACCAAGGAGAGGATGAGGGGGTGGCTGATGGACTCAGCGGCAATCCATCGAGATTTCCACGTTTATGTGAACATGGAGATAACATTTGTCAGATCAAATGGTATAATGTTGTATGCTTGAGCAAAACATACATAATTAAACATTGGTTGAAAGGTACAACCGAAATATGGGTTTAGGTAGCATGATCAATGGTAGAATGGTGACTCGATAACCAATGGTCTAAGAATGAAATGTCGACCACTAACTTCTAAGCAATAGGGTTGCTAGAAGTTTTGAATTCGCACGTCACAATTCATTTGTCGGCATTCCGGTTAGAAACAGCACGGGGACAAGAAAAGAACGGAGATGGCGAGAAGTGTTACTATATCAAGAATTTTTAAGAGGTGGAGCAGCCCTCACAACATTCTTGACATCAAAGATGGTAATACTCCGCGGTAGAACATAACATAAGTTAGATAGCAAGGAACTCAAGGTTCAACACAAAACAAAAACAAGTTTTGTGTTGGAGGGAATGCAATAATGTTGTCGATGATAACCCAAATCATCGAGGGCAAAGGATGGTATTTCTTATCAAGAATTCGATAGATATCTTGGAAGACCTCAGAATGTTGATGATGATCCCAACACATTTGTCGAGAGGTTTCCAGAAGATGTAATTGATCGGTGATGACATCAAGTCAATGGAATGATGTAGCAAAAATTTATTGGAATCATGGGTACGACACAAACTCGAAATCAAGCTTGCTGTTCAAGGACAAACGATATGACGAGGAAGATAGATTGTAAGATTAGCTCACCGCCGAAATTGTGCTCCCGGAAGAAGGACCAGATAGTACAGTTAAAATTAGCACTATCACGATATAGCCGACCAGGCTAGGAATGACGTGATCGAGTTCAAACTCGTAAGTAATGAAGGTTACTAAGAGTTGTTGAATCGCAGTGTGGACTCGATTCAGCTGTCGGTGTCCTTGAGGGGTTCTCACAACTCAGAACCCGTTGGAAAAATGGAATCGGCGAGAATAATAGTTGATGAAGAACTCATAAGAAGTTATGTAGTTCCGTGGTATTCTTGAGATACCAGAGTGTAATGCTCGACGGTAGATCAAAGTAAGGGTTGGATAGGTGCAATGATCTGCAGAAGACAAGTACTTCAACTTGTCCGAGAATTGGTATTTAAAAGGAGAACATGACCAGAACAACGGTTTCAAAATGCCAGATCCCAGATATAAGATAAACTTATACCAAGGAAATATTTATTTGAAGAGAAGCTTTGATGATAAGATCTACATCGTGTCCATGGGCATGAACACAAAGTTCAAGGTCGACTCCCACTTCTTCAATGCATAACCTTTCATTTTACTTCTCGCTTTTGATGAAGCTATAGTGTAGAAATTTTATCTGGCGAAACAACAGAAGAGTATGACTCGTGAAAACTTTCGGGTTCACACGGTTTAGAAAAGGCATAGGTTCAACTCATCAGGGTATCTTAGACCACAAGCTTCAAGAGTAAATATCACCAGCTCGAAAGCAGAGCAAGGTTGAGAAAGTAGAGGATTCAATTTACCAAAGGCATCATGTATCCGAGAAAAGACTCCCAAAGTTATTGAATATGAAGGACACTGTCGGATAATAATACAACAAGGGGTCTTGTGGTCTACAACGGAGCTGATGCGAGTATCGGTACTCTATCAACAGAAGAAGGAACGAAAGGGCATCGAATTATAGAAACACCTGACTAATTCAAAGCTCAAATGCAAAGGAATTATGATCTTCAAATCAAGGGATCAGAAGCAAACACTGTGATCAAGGATGGATAAGTTGAGTAGGCTTAGGGTACCATCGATGGCAATTTGATTGGTCAAGAACCAACTCATGTTTAAAAAGATATCTGAGCCGGAAGGATGAATTCTAGGATCTGATTGAGGATTGCGAGCATTCGCAACAAATTGAATCAACGGACTCAAAATGATAACGACAAGAGATGGCAATAAGATTATAGACTTATGGGATTAACCATAATGCAAGCAAGTAAGAACTTCAAGAGCAATAGGCTACTCAGGATTTTCGGAAGTTCAAATAGTATTTTGAAGACTTTTGTGAAATACACGAATCAACTGGGGATGAGCAAATATCCTGTGAGTGCTAGAAATTATCCATAGTGGTATTCATGTGGCAAAGAACAGCAAGGCAGTAAGCTCAAAGGATTCTCGAAACAACAGAGAGAATTTCAGGGTATCTTGTAATAACAAGATCATCTGGGAAGCATCGTATGAATAGCGAGTATACGTGGTTATCCACAGGGGTTTATCGATGGAAGGGAATTGCAAAAACGACGCCATAAAGTCTCAAGAGAACATCGAAGAGTATCTTCGGATTCTTCTGGTGCAGCAGACGATCACCTGTAATAAGGGGCTCTCTGGGAGAAAGCATTATCGAGAACCTAGAGTCAGAGTTAGTAAAATCGTTTAACCCGAATAGAAGAGATGTGAGAGTCCTAGAGTATAGGTTGAGGAATAAAAGATCCTACTACCACCCAATGGCGACGTGTGCCCGTAAGACACACAGCCATGTTAGTAAAAGTTTTGCAATGTCTAGACTCGACTTTGGCCAAGGAGTATGGAAGGGGGATTCCTACAGGCGGTTGGCTCTGATACCAACTTGTGACGCCCCCGATTCAATCGTACACTAATCATGCACGCAAATGTGTACGATCAAGATCAGGGACTCACGGGAAGATATCACAACACAACTCTACAAATAAAATAAGTCATACAAGCATCATAATACAAGCCAGGGGCCTCGAGGGCTCGAATACAAGTGCTCGATCATAGACGAGTCAGCGGAAGAAACAATATCTGAGTACAGACATAAGTTAAACAAGTTTGCCTTAAGAAGGCTAGCACAAAATGGGATACAGATCGAACGAGGCGCAGGCCTCCTGCCTGGGATCCTCCTAACTACTCCTGGTCATCGTCAGTGGGCTGCACGTAGTAGTAGGCACCTCCAGTGTAGAAGGAGTCGTCGTCGACGGTGGCGTCTGGATCCTGGGCTCCAACGTCTGGTCGCAGCAAACGGGTATAGAACAGGGGAAAAGGGGAAGCAAGGCAACCGTGAGTACTCATCCAAAGTACTCGCAAGCAAGAAGCTACACTACATATGCATGGATATATGTGTAAAGGGCCATATCAGTGGACTGAACTGCAGAATGCCAGAATAAGAGGGGGAAAGCTAATCCTGTCGAAGACTACGCTTCTGGCAGCCTCCGTCTTGCAGCATATAGAAGAGAGTAGACTGAAGTCCTCCAAGTAGCATCACATAGCATAATCCTACCCGGCAATCCCCTCCTCGCACCCTGTTAGAGAGCGCTCACCGGGTTGTATCTGGCACTTGGAAGGGTGTGTTTTATTAAGTATCCGATTCTAGTTGTCATAAGGTCAAGGTACAACTCCGGGTCGTCCTTCTACCGAGGGACACGGCTATTCGAATTGATAAACTTCCCTGCAGGGGTGCACCACATAACCCAACACGCTTGATCCCATTTGGCCAAACACACTTTTCGGGGTCATGCTCGGCCGTGGAAGATCAACACGTCGCAGCCCCACCTAGGCACAACAGAGAGGTCAGTGCGCCGGTCTAAATCCTATGGCGCAGGGGTCTGGGCCCATCACCCATTGCACACCTGCACGTTGCGAGGGCGGCCGGAAGCAGACCTAGCCTAGTGGCGTTCCAGTCCAATCCGGCGCGCGCCGCTCAGTCGCTGATGTCACGAAGTGCTTCGGCTGATACCACGATGTCGAGTGCCCATAACTTTCCCACGTAGTTGGTTAGTGCATATAGACCTAATGGCCAGACTCAGATCAAATACCCAGATCTCATTAAGCGTGTTAAGTATCCGCGAACACCGACCAGGGCCAGGCCACCTCTCTCCTAGGTGGTCTCAACCTGCCCTGTCGCTCCGCCACAAAGTAACAGTCGAGGGCCGTCGGGAACCCAGGCCCACCACTACCTGGGTGGAACCACCTGCCCCTTCAGCCCCCATCTCCGAACAGTATCACAGGTAATGTAAGAGTGTAAAGTATATAGTATATGCCCGTGAGCACCTCCCGAAGTGATCACGGCCCAGTAGTATAGCATGGCAGACGGACAAGAGTGTAGGGCCACTGATGGAACACTAGCATCCTATACTAAGAAGTAGGATAGCAGGTAAAGGTAACAACAGTAGTAGCAAGGACAGGCTATGCAGCAGTATAGGATTAACTGAAAGCAGTAACATGCTACACTACTCTAATGCAAGCAGTATAGAGAAGAATAGGCGATATCTGGTGGTCAAGGGGGGGCTTGCCTGGTTGCTCAGACAAGGAGGGGTCGTCGATGTAGTCGATCACAGGGGTACCGGCATCGGTCTCAGGGTCTACCGAAAAGAAGTAACGGAGGGGGAACACAATAAATAACAGAGCAATCAAATGTAACAAAAAGCAAGAAGCGGCAATATGTTGTGCTAGAGGTGACCTAACGTAGGGATAGGTGATACCGGCGAAGGGGGGAAACATCCGGGAAAGTATTCCCGGTGTTTCGCGTTTTCAGACAGATTAACCGGAGGGGGAAAGTTGCGCATTTGCTATGCCAGGGATGTGTGGTGGACGAACGGGCTGCGTATCCGGATTCGTCTCGTCGTTCTGAGCAACTTTCATGTACAAAGTATTTTCATCTGGGCTACGGATTATTTTATATTATCTTTCAAAGTGTTAAACATTTTCTGAAATTATTATTAATTCGAAAATTTGGAATTATGACGTCAGCCTGACATCATCATGATGTCAGCAGTCAACAGAGCGTTGATTGGTCAAACTGATGTGTGGGTCCCACTGTCATAGTCATAGTTTAATTAACATGTATTAATTAACTAAACAAGTTAATTAGGTAAATTAAACAGAAGTAATTAAGTTAAGTTATTAATTAAACTAGTTAATGAATTAACATTATTATTATTAATGTTATATATATATTTATTTATTTTAACAGGGGCATGGGCCCCTAATGTCAGTCGCCCAGGGGGCCTTAGCGGGGCGGGCGGAACGGGTGCGGACGTGGGCGCCCGTGTGCGCCCGAGGCCACCAGAGGGGCGCCGGCCATGGCAGCTGGCCGGAGTAGGGCGGCGTGGCGACTGCCGTAGAGGCACGGGTGAGCGGAGCGCGAGCCGCACCAGCGCTAGGCGGCAGCGGGTAGAGTGTGCGCGGGACGACCACGGGCGAGTGGCAGGGCGCCTAACGCGCGCCGCGGGCACGGCAGTACGACGGTGAGCGCGAGCGCTCGAGGGATAGGGCGTGGGGTGACTGCGGTGAGCAGCGACAACCGAGACCGCGGGCGTGCACGGCGATGACAGGAACAAGTGGGAGATAGGAGGGGTTCTCACCCGCGTTTGCAGGGGATCAGGGTCAGCGAGGCTCGATGGAGCCGTCGAGGGAGAGGTGGGGAGGCGACGCTGACGAGGTGGTGACGAGTGGCGACGACGCGACGGGTGGCGAAGGCGTTGCGGTCCGGCAACGGCAAGCGGCGAAGCTGGGGCGGCGCCAGGGGGCAGCGGCTTCGGGGTGTTGCCGCGAGGGAGGGCTTCGAGGGAAGAGGGGCGAGGCAATGGCGTGCGGCGGCGTCGGGAGGCTCCGGCAAGGGGGCGCCTGAGCGACGGTGCCGTCGGGGACGCGGCGGGGGAAGGGGGGAACGGCCCGATCCAGATCCACTCGGGGCGGGGTGGGGAGACGAGGTGGATCGAGGGAGGAGTGGGGGGTTACGGGCGACGTGGGTTAGGGTTTGGAGGGGTTATGGGGGCGCCGGTTGGGCCGGCCTGGCTAGCCTAGTGGCCAGCTGGGCCGAGGCCCAGCGGTGGGGCTTTTCCTTTCTTTCTTTTTGTTCTGTTTACTTTTCTTCTTCTTTTTTATTTTTCTGTTCTGTTTTATTTTAGATACACATTATTTTTACTTTAAAAAAATGATAACAACTATTAAATTAATGTTTGAGAACCACCCACCGCCATAAATGTTTTACCCTGAAATAAATTAGTTTAGAATTTTATTAATTGAAAAAGGTATTCACTTAATTGTTTTTGTTCTGTTTTAATCACTTTAGAGTAATTAATTATTTTATAAAAATGTTATTTCTCCACCAATACTATCCATGATTTATTTGTCACAATAAGAACATTTTAGTTTTGAGTATCGAAAACTTTTATTGCTTGACTTTAATTCGAATTTGAATTTGGATCGGTTCTGCACTAACGCGAGATTAACAACAGTAATCGTGGTGATGTGGCATCATTAACGTGTGATTACTATAGCCTAATTATCCGGGCATCACAATGTGGAATAGAATATGGTGGTTGTGGAGAAGACAAAAAGGGAGAAGATAGTCTCACATCAACTAGGCGTATCAACGGGCTATGGAGATGCCCATTAATAGATATCAATGTGAGTGAGTAGGGATTGCCATGCAACGGATGCACTAGAGCTATAAGTGTATGAAAGCTCAACGAAAGAAACTAAGTGGGTGTGCATCCAACTTGCTTGCTCAGGAAGACCTAGGGCAATTTGAGGAAGCCCTTCATTGGAATATACAAGCCAAATTCTATAATGAAAAATTCCCACTAGTAAATGAAAGTGATATCATAGGAGACTTTCTATCATGAAGATCTTGGTGCTACCTTGAAGCACAAGTGTGGTAAAAGGATAGTAACATTGTCCCTTATCTCTTTTTCTCTCATTTTTTTTCTTGGGTCTTTTCTCTTTTTTTGGCCTCTTTTTTTATTTAGTCCGGAATCTCATCTCGACTTATGGGGGAATCATCGTTTCCATCATCCTTTCCTCACATGGGACAATATTCTAATAATGATGATCATCACACTTTTATTTACTTACAACTCAAGAATTAGACTCGATACTTAGAACAAAATATGACCCTATGTGTATGCCTCCGGCGGTGTACCGGGATATGCAATGAACCATGAGTGACATGTATGAAAAAATTATGGATGGTGGCTTTGCCACAAATACGATGTCAACTACATGATCATGCTAAGCAATATGACAATGATGAAGCGTGTCATAAACGAAATGATGGAAAGTTGCATGGCAATATATCTCGGAATGGCTATGGGAATGCCATAATAGGTAGGTATGGTGGGCCGGCTGAGTTGGCCAGCGACGATGGACGAAAATCTCAATGAAAAATCATGTTAACGACGGACGGACGAAAATCATGTTAACGGTGGGCCACATGATCACATAAATAGTACCACCTCAGATGTAGAAAATAATATAGGTGAAAAACCTGAAAGCGTAAATTCACGGGAAGAAGCGTATTGTGACGGTGAACCCACAGAGTCAATCCGTGCTTTATTATTATTATTATTAGGGATAGACTAGCAAACATGCCCGTGCGTTGCAACGGGAAAGAAAAATATATGGTGTCGCCGCTTATTCTCCTTCCCACCCGCACGGTGACCATGATGTCCATCTGGTTACAACACGTCCAAATATTGTCAATGCTGAGGCGATGAGCTCGCCAGCGTATATCACACATGTCATTGTGTCCACGCAAGCAAATGTTCAATTTTTTAATAGCTAATCTCAGCAAGCTAGACATGTGGGCCGCCCTTCGCGAGCTACTCCTTGCACCCAAGCCATACACCTCCCCTCATACTCCTACTCTTTTTACACAACGCCATGAATTAGAGTTGGTCGGGTCAAGGAGCCGGGTCGTGGTAGATCACCGGAGATGGAAGGTTCATCGTCTATGAAGTGAATGGGAAGGTTGCAAAGGCAGGACATGACACGGCAAGATGTGATCCGGTGTTCCTCCTTCCCTTTGTACGTAGGAGAGGATGTGCAGTGCCACAATGGCGGTGACATAGTGAGCAGCAATGGGACAACATCGCTAAAGATGCACACGCGGCAAGATGGAGTGTGGTCGGAAGCAAAATACTTGGTAATGTATTGTTGTCTAGTAAGGAGATAGCACGGGTTCCACAGCATGGAAACGGAGTTCCTTATGCATTTTGACTTGGCACCAAAAAAGTTGTAAATCGTAACAATAAATTATTGATTATCAAAACCAAGGATGATCATCCATAGTGAGTCAGCACCTGTATATTCGGCTATAAGTTGACGTCCTTTCAGACCATCCCTATGAAGTGACTACTTCTTTGTAACATTTTTTCCTTATCAACGGAGAATCTACATATAAAAAGGCCCTCCTCTCCGTCGGTATCCACCCTGTACTCCTGCGTGGTTATTAGAATAGCAAAAAAAAAACTAAACTAAATATGGAATAGTACAAATCTATTGGGCATCCGGATGCTACCTTAATGTGGCCTGATGGAACACAACAAAATACATATGCAGGTTTTGATTATTTCTCTTCGATAGCCATGCTAGTTAGTCAGCCGGAAACAACATAATGCGGGCGACCATGTATGTACTTAGTTGATCGATCTTTCCTCAAAAGATGGAAATCATGCTAGTGAATTAGTTGGCTGATGCAACAAATCATGCAAATTTTACCATGGCGCATGGGGAGGCCCACAAATAAATCATTCTTATGTAGAAGCTGATACGTTGTTCTACTTTTATTGTTCTTTTTTGAGGGGAACGTGGTTCTATATTCTGTGTGGGAAAATATAGAGAAAAGGCCGGCCAACTCTCTTATCTCTCCCTTTTGCCCAGAGCGTGGCCCGGCCCAACCTCGCAGCCCATCTGATCCATGTAACCCTAGCGCAGCGAGCATGTGCTCGATCCCCATCTCCCCCAGTCCGGCTCGATCGTTCCCCTCATCTCCCCCCTCGCTCTTCGCTGTGCGCCGCCACGCACGGGACAAAGGCGCATCCTCGCGCCCCAGCCTGATCCAGTGCCTTCACGCCCCGCTCCGGCCACCTTCCTCGCCGCCTGAACCTCCTCCGGCCGTCGCGCCTCCGTCTTCCTCCGCGTTTACTCCTTCCTTGCGCCGTTGCGCGCAAGCTCGCTGTCCCCGCCGCCTCAAGCCTCGCCTGCACGCCTCCGCCTCCACCTCTCCGTGTCTCTCCTCTGCCCGCGTCCGGCCGCCTCGCCCACCTCTTGCAACTTCCGCGCCGACGAGCTCTCCGACGAGAGCCCAGCCGAAGTTGTCTCCCTTTCCACCTCCGCCATAGGATAAGATGAATAGAGGAGCGCGGGTGGAATTATTACAAAATATACGGGCTAATTTGCAAAATCGAAACGTTTTTCCAGATTCACTAAAGTAGGGATGGCGGGTTAAATACTAAAAATCACAGGGACCTTTCTGTAAAAAGGACGCGATGATGAACCCTACAAACTCAATCCGTGCTTTATTATTAGTAGGAAAATGGCCCGTGCAATGCAACGGGATAAAAAAGTAATTCAATAAGCTGCATAGCAAAGGTGTACAGATCATTTGTGCGTCGCTTTGTGAGTTTTCATCCGTTTGTTCGAGAAGCGGAGAGAAGTTTCAAACATTTCGGCCGCGAGGTGCGGCCACTGGCGTAGGCCTAGTTGGTATTTTAATTACAGAAAATTCAGATGGAGTTCGGACGTCATCAAAATTGATGTGTGCCTGTGGCGTGCTCTCACGACCCCGTGGAAAAAAATTGGTAAAGTTTGCCACAAGTTTTGATGGCCGCTCCTTCCAAACCGGAGCATCTCACATGAAGGATCATGGTTTTCCAAAAGGAGATGTGTCAATTCAAACTCCTGTGGTCGGTGACTTCATCGTTTGGCCTCATAAAAATTTCCACAGTATGCAATCACCATTATACCACGGGTTTGATTTTCTGGCGCATTTCAGATATCGTTAGCTATATTTAAGACATTTTTTGAGATTAGCGTGCATTTAGTGTATAAAAATAAAATTACAACCGGAACTGCATGTGTTGTCGAAAGGGATGAGGATCGCCGTTCGATCTGGGAGCATCCAACGGTGCAGACGTATGATCTGTGGGGTCTGGGTTTTGGCCAATCAGAAAGCACGAATCAGATCGTGGGCGGGGTGGCGGGGTTTGGTCGGCAAACAGAAGCAAAAAGCAAAAAAAACTAAAACAAAATTGAGTTGCCTCCCAACTAGCGCTATCGTTTAACACCCCTAGCTAGGCATAAAAGCAAGGATAGATCTAAGTATTGCCATCTTTGGGGGTAATTCTTTAACAAGACACCTATCACTCCTAGTGGTTTCTTTCTGATGATTAATTATCAAACTCCTGGGCACCAAATCAAGAAAATCATTTGTAGCAAACGGTTCCTTAATGATAGCAAAAAGATTGGGATGAACACTTATTGAAACTAGAGGATTCACCCTTATTTTTAGGAACATAAACAAGCTTGGCAAATTTGGTAGGAGGATTTGGAGTATTCTTAACAGAGGAAAAAGCGGATCTCAAATTCGTGATAATTCCCTCAAGTTTATTGATTCTAGTGGAATCTTGATCTATTCTTTCATTAACAATGGGTTCTTTTTCCTTAAAACTTTTCAGAGCAACTCCCACCTTAGATCCATATTGGGTAATTTGGTTGTGGATCTTTTTATCCAAATTCTCAATCAATTCTACAGTAGCAACTTTATTTTCAATAATTTCAAGCCTTTGCATCACATGTTCCAAAGTTAACATAGTTCCATTAACCAAAAGAGGTGGAGAGCGAAACAAATCTATCATAGCATTATAAGAATAAAAAGTATGGCTACCCAAGAAATTCCCTCCGGTAATGGTATCAAGAATATATTTGAACCAAGGAGTATCGCCTACATAAAAGTTGCAAAGAAGAACGGAAGTAGATTGCTTCCTAGTAGATCTATTTTGAGCATTGCAATTCCTATACCAAGCATCTTTTAGATTTTCTCCCTCCCTTTGCTTAAAATTAAGAACTTCATTCTCGGGAGACAAAGGAGTAGATAAAGGACTAGCCATAATAACAAGGCAAGTAAGAAAGCGACGAACGGCAAAGAGGACGAATAAAACGGCAAGGTTGAAGTGGGGAGAGGAAAACGAGAGGCAAATGGAAAATAATGTAATGCGAGGGAGATGAGTTTGTGATGGATACTTGATATGGCTTGACTTGTGCGTAGACTCCCCGCAACGGTGCCAAAAATCCTTCTTGCTACCTCTTGAGCACTGCGTTGGTTTTCCCTTGAAGAGGAAAGGCTGATGCAGCAAAGTAGCGTAAGTATTTCCCTTAGTTTTGAGAACCAAGGTATCAATCCAGTAGGAGTCCACGCGCGAGTCCCATGCACCTACCCAAACAAACAAGAACCTCGCAACCAATGCGATAAAGGGGTAGTCAATCCCTTCACACTCACTTACGAGAGTGAGATCTGATAGAGATGATAAGATAATATTTTTGGTATTTTTATGATAAAGATGCAAAGTAAAATAAACGGAAATAGAAATAGCAAAGTGTTGGAAGATTAATATGATGGAAAATAGACCCGGGGGCCATAGGTTTCACTAGTGGCTTCTCTCAAAATAGCATAAGTATTGCGATGGGTAAACAAATTACTGTCGAGCAATTGATAGAATTGAGCATAGTTATGAGAATATCTAGGTATGATCATGTATATATAGGCATCACGTCCGCGACAAGTAGACCGACTCATGCCTGCATCTACTACTACTACTCCACACATCGACCGCTATCCAGCATGCATCTAGAGTATTAAGTTCATGAAGAACAGAGTAACACATTAAGAAAGATGACATGATGTAGAGGGATAAACTCAAGCAATATGATATAAACCCCATCTTTTTATCCTTGATGGCAACAATACAATACATGCCTTGCTGCCCCTACTATCACTGGGAAAGGACACCGCAAGATTGATCCCAAAGCTAAGCACTTCTCCCATTGCAAGAAATATCAATCTAGTAGGCCAAACCAAACTGATAATTCGAAGAGACTTGCAAAGATAACCAATCATACATAAAAGAATTCAGAGGAGATTCAAATATTTTTCATAGATAATCTTGATCATAAACCCACAATTCATCGGATCTCGACAAACACACCGCAAAAGAAGATTACATCGAATAGATCTCCACAAGAGAGGGGGAGAACATTGTATTGAGATCCAAAAAGAGAGAAGAAGCCATCTAGCTAATAACTATGGACCCGAAGGTCTGAGATAAACTACTCACACTTCATTGGAGAGGCAATGGTGTTGATGTAGAAGCCCTCCGTGATCAATGCCCCCTCCGGCGGAGCACTGGAAAAGGTCCCAAGATGGGATCTCACGGGTACAAAAGGTTGCAGCGGTGGAAATAGGGTTTTGGCTCCTTCCCTGATGTTTTCTAAGTACACGGGTATATATAGGAGGAAGAAGTATGTCGGTGGAGCAACGAGGGGCCCACAAGGGTGGAGGGCGTGCCCAGGGGGGTAGGCGCGCCCCCTACCTCGTGCCTTCCTCGTTCGTTGCTTTGTGTAGACTCCAAGTTCTTTGGATCACGTTTGTTCCGAAAATCACGTTCCCGAATGTTTCATTCTGTTTGGACTCAGTTTGATATTCTTTTTCTGTGAAACACTGAAACGGGCAAAAAAAACAGCAATTTGGGCTGGGCCTCCGGTTAATAGGTTAGTCCCAAAAATAATATAAAAGTGTATAATAAAGCCCAATAAACATCCAAAACAGAATATAATATAGCATGGAACAATCAAAAATTATAGATACGTTGGAGACGTATCAGTTGTCATCATCCTCTTCTTCTTCGCTGTCTTACATCATAACCCCTCTTTCTCCGTGCTTGGTCCAAACATTTTAGTGTGGCATGAAACCCTTATAAAGCAGGTGGGTGTGAAGGGTTTTCGAGTCAGAGTCAGACCTCATATTCCCACAGCAAGGGCATGGATAACACATAAAACCATTCTGCTTGTTTGCCTCAGCCACTACGAGAAAATTATGCACGCCCTCAATGTACTCGGAGGTGCGTCTGTTACCGTAAATCCATTGTCGGTTCATCTGCGTGCATTATATATAATTAAGTGTGTCAAAAACCATTACAAAACATCCGAATCATAGACAAGACGAGGGACGACGGAGGCGGATACCAAAACGATCACACTATATAATAACAAACTATAATAAAAGTAAGGAAATTACACAAGTATCTATCTAAATCATACAAGTAAGAACTTTTTTCTTTTAGAACGAAGATAAGATCAAGAGGCTGTCACAGCCCTAGAATACCTGAGTGAAATAGTTGCAACTGCACTCATGCATCATGTCTAAAAATTTTGAAAGTTGAATTGAGGTTTGTTGAAACCCTCAGAAATCAGTCAAAAATAACCAACTTTAAAATCTTCTCAAATGAGTCCAAGAAAATGTTCCTGTTATTCTACAAAAATATTGGCAAGAGGTAAAACTCAAACCAATATTTCTAGGAGCTCAGAAACATTTATTTTGGCCATTTGAATTAATCCAATAATTATTTCCTTTGGATTTATATTTAATATATATTAAATATAACTCCAATAATTTTGGAAGTTTGTGAGTGGCTTTGTGTATATTTTAGCAACCATATAATTACTTACAGAATTTATTAAAATGATTTAGTGGATAAACTAAATCAGAACAGAGGAAATGAAATAGAAAAAGAAATACAGGAAAGAGAGAGAGAGAGAGTTAGTACCTGGCCTCACCTGTGCCGCCCACCTGGCCGGCCCAGCTGGCGGCCCAGCCAACTGGCCCAGCCCACCACCGCCTCCTCCCCTGTCGTCTTCCTCCTCTGCCAGGAGGACGAGCGCGTGCCCGACGCGCGCACGCGGCCCCGGCCACCTCCTGCTTGCCGCTTCACCCTGGCCCTCCCTGGTGCAGCCACGCATCCCCCTAGACCTCTCTCAATCTCTCCCCGAGCTTCTCTCCCTCCTATGGCTCTCCTCTCGCACGCACCCGAGCGCCACCGTCGCCGCCGCTCGTCGTTGCCACAGCCACCGCCTCCCCCTCGCTTCTCTGACCATCCCACGAGCTCCGCCTAGACCTCGAGCACCTTTCTGCCGACCCACACAAGGCCGAAGGACCCCAAGACGATGCCGCGACCTTTCTCCCTCGTCCACGGCCGCCGGATGCCGCCATCCGATTCGCCGTCTCCGCCGCCTCCCTGAGGCCACTGAGCTGCTCTACTACCTCACTGTGACCTCCTACGCCGCCCCTCTCTCTCTCACCGTGCTCGATTTTGCCGCGTAGCCGTCACTTCTGTCGAACCGAGAACCCGTCGCCGCCGGTCGTGTCGCCGCCGTGGCTAGAGCCCACGCACGTCGCGTCTGAGCATACCACCATGCTCAGCGAAATGCCAGAAGCCCAAAACCCCCACCCACTGCTCCTGCCATTCGCTGTAGCGTCGTTTTCGCCGATGCCCGATCTCCGGCCGCTACCATAGCTCGTCTCCGGCGAGTTTCCGGCCACCCCGCGCCCTCCGGCTTCTTCGGTTGGATGCGGTCAAGCACGGGCTCCCTCCTGGTGCCCTCAGCGCAACCAACCGCTGCCCCTAGCACCACCCTGGCGAGTCGCCGCCGCACTGGATGGTCGCCTGCGGCCCAACCCCGGCCGTGCCGACGTGGCACCATCATTAGCGACTAATGACGCCACTAACTAACCCCCTAGCTCACTGAAATACGGGCCCCACCCCTTAATTAACCACGGGGTTCTTCCCTGTTTAAATTAAGCTAATGCCCGTGGCCCCACCTGTCAGTTTGACCTTGCCACCGCAGCGTTGACCTATCCCCACTAGTCAGCCTCTGCTGCTGACGCTGTTACACTGACCGCGGGACCCACAGGCCAGGTTTGACCTGGACCGGGTCAGTTGACCTGTTGAGGTCAGCATGACGCAATGCTGATGCAGTAATAGGTTTTTCTGGATTTATTCTTATTCAGGAAATTTCAGAAAATAGTGCTAACTTCTAAAAATCATAGAAAATAATCTATAACTCAGAATGAAATAAATTATATATGAAGAATGATCAGAAAAATCCAATCTATCCATCTGTACTGGTATCATGCATCTTTAAACAACTTAAGCTTGCTGTTTAGATCAAAACATGATAATGCACTTTATAAGTTCTTAGTTTGAATTTGAATTTGAACCTTTGGTTCAAATCAACTCAAACCCTTCTGTTCTTAGCTGCATTAGCTCAAATCACAGCATATTGACATGTCATGATCATGCATCATATTGTGCATTGCATTGATTGTGTTCTTTCTGTGTTTGCCGGTATTTGTCCCCTCTCAGTAGACGTGGTTCCGACGATGAGTTCGATGATACCGATGAAGAACTATATTATCTTCAGAAGTGCCAGGCAAGCAAAACCCTCTTGTTCATTTCGATACAATCCCACTCTCTTGCTTCTGCTCTCTTTTACTGCATTAGGACAACATCGATTCAACTGTTACATGCTGCGGTAGTTGAACCCCTTTCCTTTGGATGACCTGTCATTGCCACAGTAAATAGATGAAACCCACTAGCATGAGTAGGAATTGTTTGAGCCCTGATGTGCCTACTCATTCATGTTTGTTTGTCATGCCTGCTACTGCTTAGAGTTGAGTCAGGTCTAATTCATCGGGAATGAATTGGAATGGTGATGAACATGTCCTACTGTGTGTGAGCTAAGTGTGTGAACACGATTTGGTAAAGGTAGCGGTGAGAGGCCATGTAGGAGTACATGGTGGGTTGTCTCATTGAAACCGTCCTCAGGAACTGAGTTATGTGTTTGTGATCCATGAACAGCTACTACCACACGTTGGGCCCTGAAATATGACCCCGCTCGACTTATTAACCGCCCCTGCCCTCTGTCCAGGAGTTGCAACTAGTTTCTCGTGTTTGTAGGACATGTGTTGGAGGCCGTGCGTAGCGCTGACCCTAGGGGTGGGCTATGATGCGGTAGATGTACCGGGCGCCCGTTTGGTGTCTCGGGAACCCTGCACACATCGTTTGGGGCTGTGAGAAAAACTCCGGCCAGATCTCCTCACGGATGGAACCCGAATAGGCGATAAACCTGGACTAGAGACTTGTGTGGTTAGTCAGGTCATGGTCTACACCCACGTCGTCTTTCGCTTGAAGTCTGCCGAGCACATGTCGTGTGCAGACGCTAAGTGGTGGAAACATGTGTGAAGAAGTACACCCTTGCAGGGTTATAATGATCTATTTGAATAGCCGCGTCCGCGGTAAAGGACTTCTGGGTTGCCTATAATAGTTCATAGATAACTTGAAGTGGATACTCTAAAATGCGCAAGATAAGCCTAAGTGCTATGGATGGCGTTCTCGTAGGGAGACGGGAGCGGATCCATAGTGGTGTATTGATATGGTGAATATGTGGACTCATGTGCGCCACCCCAAAAGAGTTACTTGCGGTCGTAGTTCAGGATAGCCACCGAGTCAAAGTTGGCTTGCTTCAGTCAAACTCCACCACCCCCTTTGTTGATACTGATGCATATGTAGCTAGTTCTGATGTAAGTCTTGTTGGGTACATTTGTACTCACGTTTGCCTATTTTATGTTTTGCAGAGAGACGTCAGTCTCGCTAGTAGTTCCACGTGGATTTCGACCTTTAGCTTGTTACCTCAGCTACGATCCTGTACCCTTGGGAGGGTCTTGTAGATAGTCAGGCTTCTCAGCCTTTTTCATTTGTAGTTGTCTGTACTCAGACATGATTATGCTTCCGTTCGATGCTTGTATGCTCTGTATGTTCTGTCAGGAGACCATGATTGTAATACTTGGTTTCTCCGGTCCTAATGAATAAATACTGGAGTCATAGAGTTATGTTGTGATGCCATGTTGTATTTACACATATCGAGCATATTGTGTGTATGATTGAAATGCTTGGTATGTGTGGGATCCGACAACCTAGTTGTTTATCCTTGGTAGCCTCTCTTATGGGGAAATGTAGTCTTGTGCTTCCATGAGCCATAGTAGTCCGCTACAGCCCGGTTCACCGGAGTCCTACTAGCCCAGCACTACTGCTCCGGAACACTTGACTGGCCGACATGTGATTCACTTCGTTCATGTGTCTGCCCTTCGGGGAAATGTCACGCGGTGACATCCAGAGTCCTACCTAGCCTGCTACAGCCCGGGTTCCCGGGGTCCTGTTAGCCCAGTTGCTACAGCTCGGATTCACACGCTGCTGACCGACATGCTCGATGTTGATTCATGTATGCATGTCCCCGTAAGTTAGTGCCACTTTGGGTTCATGACTAGTCATGTCGGCCCGGGTTCTCTGTCATATGGATGCTAGCGACACTATCATATACGTGAGCCCAAATGCGCAAATGGTCCCAGGCCATGGTAAGGCGACACCCATGGGGATACCGTCCGTGAGGCCGCAAAGTGATATGAGGTGTTACAGGCTAGATCGGTGTGACTTAGAATCGGGGTCCTGACAGAGGCTCACCACGGTGGTGCCGGCGACGAGGTCGGCGCGGGCGATCAACGGTGGTGACACTACTAGGGAAAAGCCTAGCAGTAGCATGGGTGCAAGCGCTACTAATAAGGCGCTACAGCTAAAGGTTAGCAGTAGCGTGGGTATACCCGCGCTACGGCTATATCCACTTAGTAGTAGCGCCTCTTTGAAAGGGCACTACTGGTAAGTACTAGTAGCGCCTCTCTCCACCCGTGCTACTACTACTATTTTGTGTTATATTTCTTTTTTATTTCATGTTGTATTCATACACCATTATACAAGTTTTCATACATCACCAATTTAGAGATTGTTTTTACATCATAATGAGTTATTACATCACTGGGTGAAAGAACCGTGGACATCCACTTGAAACTAATCCACAGTTCTTTCACCCAATGATATAATAAATATCATCATCATCATCATATCATTAACAACTTATCATCATAATACATCATTGTCATATAACACATCCTCATGATCATCATTTTCATCGATGATACATCATATAGCAAGTTGGTCACTAGTCATAATCACAACTCCTCCTCCTCATCACCAACTGTAACACATTGTACAACATAATAACACATTGTACCTACGACCTACTGATCTCTCAGAGGACCTACTACCTTCTCTTAAGTAAAATAGCATAAAACAAGATAGGCCCTGACTCTCCATTATGGAGAATGGAGATTATCCTGTCTCCAATTCTTGCCCTTCGCACAATGTTGCTGCCAAGTAGCTCCCTACGACTGTCCATACATTTTTTCCATTCTTCGATTGTCATGTCTTCACTAGTTTTAGAAATCTGATATGGACAGGTGTGCTTCGTAGGATGACCAGGCCGTATGTTCAAAACATCAAGTCGAGCATACTGAAACATCAGATGAGGCACACAATCATTCGGGATTTTTTGTTGAAATACATAGTAATGACTTCCTAGTTAGCAATGTAGTTCAGGTTTATAAGAATTTATGCAAAACTTGCACGGATGTCGAAATAGTAAAAAAATCTTACCATGGTATCTCCATGGATGTTACCGTCGTTCAACAGGTGCACTAGTGGCACGTATTGACCATAATGTGGAGGAGTTTGATAAAACATATTGTAATTCTCAAGATCAGTACAAAATGCGATCAGATGATTTTTCTCCTAATAAGTTAATTCTGAGCCATCGGTGTAGTTGGTTCTGTCTACCATCTTCCGCACATTCGTTGAAGAATGAAAATAAGCCGTCAACTATTTTGAAATAAACAATATAAATTACTTAATAACTATGTTTGAAAACTCACATAGCGATAGAATTGGAAGCGTATCAAGAAGGACCCAAATGTCCAAATTGTCTTCGGCGATGTCAGGATCACCAAGATCCATGGTTACAAGCATACCCTCATAAAAACCATACATCTTGCAAAGTGCTTCCCAATTCGTGCAACCAAAATGGGTTACGCTCTCAGAATTGTACAGATTTATTTCAAAATCCATACCATGATGGGTCCGTAGGTGAATTTTCTTTGTTTACATAGTTTCACGATCTTCAAAATCCAGCCTCTCCAAGACATAGTGTCTTGAATGGCATGGGATAAACCAGTCAAATTGTAAAAGACGAAAATTACACATTGAAGTAGTAGAAGTCGTCCTTAATTATGAGAAAATCTTCTCGTTGTTGCGTACCGTTTCAACATCGAAGGTCTCCTGGAGCTTAATTCTGAAGTGCCGCCCTTCGTCTAGGTGAGGCCTGTCGCACAGACCCCGGTCGTCGTTGCGCTAGTCGTACTCCCCAGGAGACTTTCGTCGTCCGATGACGACATTTCCTAGGTTCATATAATTCAAAGATTAAACTTGTACAATTAAAAATATTTACTACAAAAACTAAATTGGATCATTATTATTCATCACGGGTTGACTATCGGTCTGCCGAGTCTTTTCTTGAAAACTCTCAGCTCACGTGGTGTATATATTCAGCCATCGGTAGTGGTCACTCCTCCCTTCATCCCCGAGTGCATTACACCAAAATGTCTAGCACACGGGAATAAAGGGGAAGTGACCCCCACGGCAACAGTCAGGATTTTTTGTTCTCTCATATGTGCTGGAGACTCTCACACACTGATTCCTCTCTAACATTTGCGACCGTCAGTGATGGTCGTTACTCCTCCTTCCCCTAGTGCATAACAATGGTCTAGCACCCAGAGAAGAAGGAGAAATAACACCCACCACAATAGTCGGGATTCTTCATCCTCTCTCATATATGGTGGATACACTCCCTCACTGATTTTTCGACCGTCGGTGATGGAGCCTCGACAGACTTAAAGTCAGCCCGAAATGTTGTTTAACTATTTTTCTAGAAAATCCTAGCCACTCGATATTTCCTACATATTCTAGCACAAGTCATGCCAGAATTCACGGAAAAATCCGGCATGACCTTTGCTAAAAAAGGACATATCGAGCGCCTGAAATTTGCCGGAATGGAAATTAATCAACACTCCGACAAAACATAGGCCACTTGGAGGTGTAACCTGCAAACATGGCTGGCCACTTGGGCAAGCACATATCCTATTTGAGCAACACAAGGTATACATGTTTATATCTACATCATATGAGCATTCAAACTTGATGGTCATTGCATTTCAATGGTTCAAAATATAAAAAAAATTCAAAATGTCTTATAGGACTCATATTGACATGGAGATTTGGCAGGTCTCGCCTTGAGGTCAGAGGGAGTCGGTAACGGGGACGACGGCGGTGATGATGGAGGGGCTCCTTGATTTCTGCAAAAACAAAAACCCTATAAGCTATCAACTAATCAAATGCATACGCCTTGCATAGTGCTCTCCAATTTGAGCATTCAAAGTAAGAGTAGTTTTCCAATTTGAGCATTCAATAAGCAAAACCAAACCCTAAAATAAATTAGTATTCAAATTAGCATGCATTCAATAAGTAAAACTAAATCATCTCTTTCGTCCATACATCATCGAATATTATCACTAATACATCTCGAATAGTATCATACACTAATACAGCTAAGACTACTAGGGAAAACCTTATACACAGAACTTTAGCAGTAGCATGTGTTAAAAAAGCACGCTGGTTCTAAGTAGCAGTAGCGCACTGATGTAAAAGGCGCTACAGATACAGTTCTAGCAGTAGCGCGCCTGAAGATAAAAGCGCTACTACTAAAATTCCCATGGCTTAGCCGATAGGCTACACATAGTAGTAGCGATCTACGTCGAACCGCGCTACCGCTACTTGCTTTGTAGCAGCGCGTTTACGCTGAAAGGCGCTACTGCTAAAGGAAATAAAATTAAATGGAAAGCAAATAGAAAAGTAAATGAAAATAAAAGAAATAGAAAAAGGTGAAAGAAAAAAATAAAATGTAAAGAAAAATAAATGAAAAAGAGGAAAAAAGAGAAAGGAATAGCAGTAGCGCGTATCGAGGAACGCGCTGTAGCTTTCTTAGCAGGAGCGCACTTCCTGGAACGTGCTACTGCTACTTCTGACTTAACCGCGCGGTTCGTTCTTCCCCACGGCCACTTCCCCCAAATCCAACTCCTTCGTTGTCGCCGCCGCTGTTGGCCGCCGTGCGCTCTCCCATCGCTCTCCGCACACCCTCGACGCCGCCCCTGACCCCGACCTCGACGCCGCCTGCCCCTCCCTCGCTACAGGCACCCGAGGTGAGCATGCCTGCTCCTTCCCTTCCCCTACCTCTGCATAGGGTTCTTCAAATTTTAGTTGCATCAAATTAGTTAGGGTTCATCTATGGGTGGAAACGAATCGAATGCGGATGTTATCGGATAGGGATGCGGCTCGGATGTTTTCTTAGATGATGAATAAACACTATTGTAATGCATAATAAAACGAGTAAAATTTGACCACTTATTTCACTTTTAAGTTGTATAATTGGAATATCTGCTACCACTTTCCACCCCTAGGTTCATCAAATTAGATGGTAATTAGGGAAGTAGTTCCTAGGTACTAATTAGTTAGTAAGAACTAGGTACTAATTAGGTACTAGTTTATTTTTATTTATAATAATTTTATTTTTAGTAAGAACTAGTTGAATTAATAGAACTAGTTGAACATGTCACATTTGTTGTTATTTTTTAGTTAAAGCAATTATTTCAGCATCAACATCGATGATGCCTATCCCGCATCCTCGTCGTCGTCAACTCGGTGGAGGACACCTGCTTGACCAGATGGGCCATGTCCGGGACTGGGCTCCGACGGGCTGGTACTGGGAGGCGCTACCTACCGGGGGCGCAGCTTGGTGAGGAGTTAGCCTGTCGTTGACCCGAACCTTCTTTGGTGGCGGTCGCATGGGCCAGTGATGGTCCAGAGGCTCGAGGACCCCGCAGACGTGATACGTCACCGTGTCAGTGAGGAGGACGCGCACGTCTGTCGCTACTTGTTTACGTTGGAGCACAGGTTCTCCAATACCTGGCAGGTTCTCCAGGGATCTCACTGGAGCTATGATCCTGTGATGGTTCCTTCTCTTTGGGTGTCCACTGCCCGCGCCGATAGCCGTCGTGCACTAGGGTTTTAGTTGTATTAGTGATGTTATATGTATGATACTATTCGGGATGTATTAGTGATAATATTCGACGATGTACGGACTCATGAGATGATTTACTTTTGCTTATTGAATGCATGCTAATTTGAATACTTATTTATTTTACGATTTGGTTTTGCTTATTGAATGCTCATGTCAATATGAGTCCTATAACATATTTTGTAATGTATATCTTGTGTTGCTCAAATAGGATATGTGCTTGCCCAAGTGACCGTTCATGTTTGCAGGTTATACCTCCGAGTGGCCTATGTTTTGCCGGAGTGTTGATTCATTTCCGTTCCGGCAAATTTCAGGCGCTCGATATGTCCTATTTTAGCAAAGGTCATGCCGGATTTTTCCGTGAATTTTGGCATGACTTGTGCCAGAATATGTAGGAAATATCGAGTGCCCCGGATTTGTGTGTTGAGCATCCTGGTAGTTGCCTTCGATCGATTTTCAATTAATGTTTCAACTATGAACATCGGAAATGTCTGACGATGAAAAGGATTTCGGTATGTGTGAATACTGCGAAGACGAGCGCGGCCTGTGCGACAGAATCCTCGTAGATGATGATAGGCACTTCAGCATCAAGCTGGACGAGAACTTCGAAGTGGATACAGTAAGTCAAAACGACAAGTCTTTTTTCATAATTAAGCATGACATGTGCTTCATTTGCTTCAACTTATAATTTAAATCTTTTATTATTCTACTAGCGTAACCCCTGCCATGCAAAAGTTTTTGTCTTGGATAAGATAGGTTTTAGTCCTATGAAAACTACTATGAAGGTAAAGAGAGTTTACTTGAAGACTGAGCATGGTTATACTTTCCATGCAAAATTATACAACGCAGATACCTACACCTATTTTGAATGCAAAACTGGGCAAGCACTATGCAAGGCTTATGCATTTGAGCCTGATATGTCTATCACCTTTGATATTCATCCCGAAGATGATATTGAAGGTAATAGAGACATCTGGGTCGATTTGCAGACGCTTCCAGTTATACCATTATGTGCGTTTCTCAACCATATTTATTTCTTTGATATTGTTTATTCAAAAATAGTTGACAACTAATTTCTATTGACAGCTTATTTCCATTCAAGCAAACATGTCCGGCGCTTGGTAGACATGATCGTCCACTGTCCCGGGGCTGAACTAAATTGCGAGGAGATAAGTCATTATGTTTCATGGCTTGAGGATCTTCACACTGTGAAGACAATTTTTTTTTCCTGGACTTGAAAATCTTAGTACTCAAAACGTGCGACCAATAGTGTTCATACTGAACTACGGTAACATCTATTTAGGAAAGATGGTAAGATCTTTACTATTTGTCCTCAGTGCAACTTTTGCATATATTATTTTTTAAGCTAAACTTCATTGCTAAGTATGTTACTATACGATGTTCTTCAACAGGAACTCCCGATGAATGTTGTGCCTCATTGGATGGACACTGAAGGTCGCATGAGAATTGTTAGCTTACGACCAAGATATCCTCAATGCACTTTAGTGCATTCAGGATTTCTAATAGCGAGGAATGCTTAATAGTGAAAGACTGGAGCAAAATTGTGAATGATCGCAGAGAAGTACTAGGGGGCAGCAATCTGAAGTGCAGCCCACGATTAGGAGACAGGTTCATCTGCATGCTCCAACTTGATGAAGCAGGAGTGCTACACTTGTTTTATGTTATTTTACCTGAGAGAGAGCAGCAGGAGTGATTAGCTAGCTAGAAATGAGTTATGATGATTAAATAGCTAGTGTTGGTGGTAATGACTATGATGATTATTATTAGCTAGTGCTGTGGTGATTAGATAGCTACCGCAGCTAGTGTTGGTGGTGATTAGCTAGATAGAATGAGTTTGAAGATGATGATGTGTGCTACACTATCACTATGATGATTAAATAGCTACTGTTGGTGGTAATGACTATGATGATAATTAAATAGCTTGTGTTGGCGGATTAGATTTAAGTGGAGGCAACATGTGGTGCACATCGAAAGTACTACTAGTCCAAACTAGATGCGACTATATCTCCCACGTGTCGAGGCATGACTTAGAGGCATAATCGCATTGAAGGCATATGTCGCAAGTAAGGCAATCTTCACAACATCCCATGTAATATAAAACATAAAGGGGAGATAACATAGTTGGCTTATACTCGCCACGTCAATCAAGGTACTTAAATAACATTACATCATCCAAACACTCATGGCCCGACTACGGCGCCAAAATAAAAGATAACCCAACATGCAACACAGATCCCCGATCGACCCCAACTGGGCTCCACTACTGATCAACTAGAACGAAACAACGCAAAGGACAAGATCTTCATCGAGCTCCTCCTGAGCTTGGTAGCGTCATCTGCACGGACTCATCGGCACCTGCAAGCTGGTTTTGGAAGTATCTGTGAGCCATAGGGACTCAGCAATCTCGCACCCTCGCGATCAAGACTATTTAAGCTTATGGGTAAGGTAAAAGGTATGATGTGGAACTGCAGCAAGCGACTAGCATATATGGTGGCTAACATACGCAAATGAGAGCGAGAAGAGAAGGCAAAGCATGGTCGAGAAAGTATGATCAAGAAGTGATCCTAAATGACCTACGTCAAACATAACTCCAACACCGTGTTCACTCCCGGACTCCGTCGGAAAGAGACCATCATGGTTACACACGCGGTTGATGTATTTTAATTAAGGTCGACTTCAGGTTTTCTACAACCGGACATTAACAAATTCCCATCTGCCCATAACCGCGGGCACGGCTTTCGAAAGTTCAAATCCCTGCAGGGGAGTCCCAACTTAGCCCATGACAAGATCTCACGGTCAACGAAGGAATAGACCTCCTCCCGAGACATTCCGATCAGACTCGGTACCTCGGTTCTTCAAGACACTTCGACAGGTTAAAACAAGACCAGCAACACCGCCCAAATGTGCCGACAAATCCCGATAGGAGCTGCACATATCTCGTTCTCAGGGCACACTCAGATGAGCCAGACGTCGGGTAGGCCAGCCCAGAGTTGCCCCTGGTAGCCCCGGACATCGCTCGGTTGGACCAACACTCAGAGGAGCACTGGCCCGGGAGGGCTAAAATAAGATGACCCTCGGACTCCGGAAACCCAAGGGAAAAGAGGCTAGGTGGCAAATGGTAAAACCAAGGTTGGGCATTGCTGGAAAAGCTTTAATCAAGGCGAACTATCAAGGGGTTCCCATTATAACCCAACCGCGTAAGGAACGCAAAATCCGGGAACATAACATCGATATGACGGAAACTAGGGCGGCAAGAGTGGAACAAAACACTAGGCGAGAGGTCGAGCCTTCCACCCTTTATCAAGTATATAGATGCATTAATTAAATAAGATATATTGTGATATCCCAACAAGTAAACATGTTCCAACAAGGAACAACATCTCCATGTTCCAACAAGGAACAAAACTTCAATCTTCACCTGCAACTAACAACACTATAAGAGGGGCTGAGCAAAGCGGTAACATAAGCAAACAACGGTTTGCTAGGACAAGGTGGGTTAGAGGCTTGGTTCAACAATATGGGTGGCATGATAAGCGAGTGGTAGGTATCGCAGCATAGGCATAGCAAAAGAGCGAGCATCTAGCAAGCAAAGATAGAAGTGATTTCGAGGGTTTTGTCATCTTTCCAGAGGTGCAACCCATGTATTTTTGTGATGTGTGTGGTGACTAGCACAAGCTTGCCAAGTGAGGCACTTGGTAATTCTGATTTCAGGGACTTAGCATTTCCACTAAGTCCATGAGTTGTTTATCTCATGTTGCGATCAAGTTTGGATTAGTAGTATACTTTTGACATGCACCACATGTTGCCTCCACTTGAACCTAATCTACCTTCATTTGACACACTGTTATGGACATATTGATATAACAACCTTATAATTGGTATTGTACCAAAATTTGTATAACAGCGTATAAATACACTAAAAATTAAAAAAAATGAGAAAACGAATACTAGTAGCGATGGAGAGTAAACACACTACTACTAGCTATATTAGCAGTAGCGCGGGAGCGAACAAACGCCGTGGCTATATGTCTTAGCAGTAGCGCGTGTCGCACGCGCTACTGCTAAGGAATAGCTCTAGCGCCTTACTAGTAGCGCGGTGTCCCGCGCTACTAGTGGGCATTAAACCCGCGCTACTACTAGGGTTTTTCCTAGTAGTGTAAAACCCTAGCGAACGACGGGTATCGCCGCCGGTGGTGGACACCTAAAGAGAAGGAACCAAAATAGGATCATAGCTCCAATGAGATCCCTGAAGAACCAGCCAGGTACTGGAAAATCTGCCCTCCAATGCAACCATGTAGCGATGGACGTGCTTGTCCTCCTCGCTGACGCGGTGACGTACCACCTCCGCGGGGTCCTCAAGCCCCCGCACCATCACTGGCCCACGCGACCGCCACCAAAGAAGGTTCGGGTCAACGACGGGCTGGCTCCTCACCAAGCTGCGGCCCCCGAAAGGTAGCACCTCCCAGTACCAGCCTGGCGGAGCCCAGTCCCGGACATGGCCCCTCTGATCAAGCAGGTGTCCTCCACCGAGTCGACGACGAGGATGCGGGATAGGCATCGTCAACGTCGATGCTGGAATAATTGCTTTAACTAAAAAAGTAACAACAAATCTCATATACCTAAATTTTCTTACTGAAAATAAACTAGTTCTATTAATTCAACTAGTTCTTACTAAAAATAAACTAGTCCAACTAGTTCTATTAATTTTCTTACTAATTCTATTAAACACTTACTAAAACAGTAAAAAAAACTATATTGATTTTTTTCTCTAAATTAAACACTACTGCCCTAATTAATATCTAGTTAAATCATACTGCCCTAACATCTAAACTCAACACTACTGCCCTAACTACATCTAATTAAATTCTTAAGCATCTACAAGTACTAACTAATTAGATGAACCCTACCTAGGTACTTAAGCATCTACAACTACTTAAGCACCCATTGATGAACCCTAAGAATTTGTCCTAAAAACTAATTAAGCATCTATAACTACTGCCCTAATTAACATCTAGCTTACAATTAAGCATCTACAACTACTGCCCTAATTAGCATCTAATTTGATGAACCCTGACTAATTAGATGAACTCTAAAATTTGATGAACCTAGGAACCCTAGCTAGGCAGAGGTAGGGGAGGAGGAGGAGGAGGTGTAGGCGTGCTCTCACCTCGGGCGCCGGCGGACTTATGGAGCGGCCATCGAGGCCGGGGTCGGGGCTCGGGCGAGCGGCGGAGGGCGGCGTCGAGGTCGGGGTCGGGGGTGGCATCGAGGGCATGCGGAGGGCGGCAGGAGAGCGCGCGTCGGCCGAGGGCGACGACGGCGGGGACAACGGACGAGTTCGATTTGGGGGAAGTGGCCGCGGGGAAGAAAAACCGCGCGGTTAAGTCAAAAATAGCAGTAGCGCGGGTTAGGAAAAGCGCTACAGCTACATTAGCTATATCGCTGTATGAAAATAATCGCTACTGCTAAGTTAGCTATAGTGCCTCTCCTAAAAGCACGCTGCTGCTACGCCTTTCTTCTTTATTTTTCTTTTTCATTTATTTTCCTTCACATTTCTTTTTTCCTTCCCTTTTTTCTATTTCTTTCATTTTCATTTACTTTTCTATATGTTTCTCATTTTATTTTCCTTTCATTAGCAGTAGCGCTTTCTGCGTAAAACACGCTCTACAACAATCTTAGCAGCAGCGCGCTTCGCTTAAGCTCGCTACTACTATTGATTGCCTGGAGAGAACAGTAGGGGAATTGTAGTTGTAGCGCTTTTTCCCTGAGACGCGCTATTGCTATAAATTTAGCTGCAGCGCGTTTGTTTGCCCCACGTTGGTGGTAAGTAGTAGTAGCGCTCTTTTGACCCGCGCTACTGGTAAGTTTCTGTGTATAAGCTTTTCCCTAGTAGTGTGAGGACGGGGACGGGACAGGACGGACCGCCAAACCTAGACAAATCTCGAGGAAAATGGAGTTTGGACAAGGAGCTTCGAGAGGAGAAAGCTTAAGTGTGACTCGGGCATTTCATCGAACACCTCATGTGCATAGGACGTGAGCTAGAGCACCACAAAGCTCTCCAACGTCCGGCCAGAAAAACGGAGCAGTGGAGTGCTCTGCTCGCGGGCGAGGGGGTATATATAGGAATCTCATTGGTATATATAGGCATCACCAATGATTGTGGGCCAGGAGCGAGGCCTATTGGTCCCGGTCCGTGTCTGGAACCGGGACCAAAGGGGCCAGACGAACCTGAACCAATGCCCCACGAGGCCCGGCCGGCCCCCTGGACTCACGAACCGGGACCTATGCCCCCATGGGTCCCGGTTCGTGACTGAACTGGGACTAATGGGCTGGCCCGGCCTGGACCAAAGCCCGGTTTTCTACTAGAGGGGTAAGGATCTGAAAAGATGGAAATGAAAATATGAGGACCTTTTGACAAAAATAGTAGTATACATGAGGGGCTGAAAAGATAGGACGTGGAATTCCTAAAATTTTGGATGAAGAATGGTAAAAAATTCCTAAAATTTTGGATCTGAAAATAAGAATTGTAAAAAAATGTTAATCGCGCATCCTCGGATAACTGAATAAAAAAATTATGAGGACCTTTCAACAAAAATAGCAGTATACGTAAGGGGCTGAAAAGATGGGGCGTGAAGTCCTAAAATTTTGAATCTGAAAATATGAAAATGAGAACTATAAGGACTTTTCTATAAAATCAGTTGAGCTCGTAATCACCAAAAAGTTGGTGGGGTAAGGATCAGAAAAAAGATGGACCTTCTAATAAAAATAGTAGTATATGTGAGGGGCTGAAAAGACAGCACGGGAAATCCGAAAATTTTGAATCTAAAAATAAGAACTAATTTAGAAGAATCAATAAATAAGAGAGACGATTTGCGCGAGAAGCTAGAGAGGAGGCGGTTTATTTAAAGTTGATAGGGGTAAGGATCAGAAAAAAGATGGATCTTCTAATAAAAATAGTAGTATACGTGAGGGGCTGAAAAGACTGCACGTGAAATTCAAAAATTTTGAATCTGAAAGTAAGTACTAATTTAGGAGAATAATAAATAAGAGAGACGGTTTGTGCGAGAAGCTAGAGAGGAGGCGGTTTATTTTTGAAGGTGCCAAAAATTGAAAAAAGGTGCGTCAGCCTGGTGAACAAGCGCATCCGGTCGTACACCCATGAGTGGGAGTTGGGCGTCATGGGCACCATGGACGAGTTGCAACTCCGGGCCATGCCCGAGTGTGTTACCGGTGCCAGGCCGGCTCGCTGTGATGTCCAACACGAAACTACCCGTCATTTCACTCTGCTCTCTCCCTTTTCACAGATGCCATTTATGTTATAGACCTTACTTGAAGATGCTCATAATTCGTCATTAATGCCTTATCTGCTTCCTCCGTAAACTCCCTAGTTCACATACATATTTATATTCAGTAAAAGAAAACTGAAAGCACTTTGCTTCAGAGCTTCCAAATTATTACACAAGAAGCAAGCAGACGTCATCCAATCACCTATCTGAGTGCGTGTCCCTGCATAGCTCCGCCGAATCAATGACCGAGCAAACCTAGCCAATCATCAGCCAACCCACATCAATCTACACAGATTAAATAAAACGTAACCAAAGAAGAGTAGCTTACAGTGTTGGAGAACTCATCCATGGTGTGAACAATCTCAGCAGAGGGTGGCAGCTACCCAATGTGGCCAACGAGCTTGTCCGACCTGCAAATTTAACCAAACAGTCATAGAAAATTTAGCAATGGATTATTGTGGTGGGGTAGTGTTAGGGATCGAAGGGGGGTTTTCCCCTTACTGCTGGATGACCTCATCGAGCGACGGAAGCCCTTTGCAGTGCGCAGCACATCGAAGCCGTACAGCTGCCGACCCGGCCGGGTCGAGCAGACCGTCGAGAGGCACGCGCACCTACCCGGCCACGCACCCGGCGCTGGCCAGCGCCCACACGAATGTGGTCTCCGGCGGTAACGACGCCATCGACACAACCAGTTCCAGCGCGCCCGCCCACGCCGCCGGGCCCCAGCATGGCCACCAACATCGCTCCTCGCCCCCCACCAGCAATGCCCCCACGAGCGGATGCATCAATCGGAGGAAGAACCAACACCTCCCCTTGTGGTCTCCCCCGCTGGTGGCTGCTCTCCAACCCGACTCCGGCTTCCAGCGGACGGCGCTCCGATGAAGAGTGCGCCCACGAGGGCGTCTTGGGGGACGGCAGGGAGGGGAGAGAGGATGTCGCTTGGGGAGTTGGGGAGAGGCAGGGAGGGGTTGCGTGATTGATGGGTCTTTTTTTCTAGGTGGAGCGGTGAAAAAGGAAAGAGGAAGAGGGCTTATTAGGATTTGAGAAAGATCGACGTATTAGGAAAATTAGGATTTGGAATTGATTGTCATGAAACTAAATTTTATTGATTGGTAACGTGCTATCAGTTCCTGCCCGTTTATAACGTGTCTAGTTAGGAAACTTTGGAAAGGTTAGGAAACTTTTTATTGTGAGGGTAAAAAAAATTAACGTGAGTAGATATGGTGGTGGGATGTGAGACGAAAATAAACCGGACTATTCAACCAACTTGTCCATTAGGAGTAGAGATAGAGATTATTATTATTATTAGAGATTAGAGATTAGAGATTAGAGATTAGGGATTAGAGATCAGAGATAGAGATTGGAGATAGAGATTAGAGATTAGATATTAGAGATTATTTGTTTCCTGAAAATCTATTATTTGTTTCCTAAAGCAAATTGCATTAATGAGAGAGATCCGTTGATTTGGCTAAGGTAGGAAAGAATCTATTATTTGTTTACTAAAGCAAATTGCATTAATGGGAGAGATCCGTTGATTTGGCTAAGGTAGGAAAGAATCTATTATTTGTTTCCTAAAAAAATTGCATTAATGAGAGAGATTTGTTGATTTGGCTAAGGTAGGCGGTTTTTGCGGTTCGTGGCGGCTTAGTGTGAGGTGGGACGAGGTACCAAAGAAACCATGAGAGGTGGGACGAAAAAAAATCTGGGAGGTGGGAGTTGTCCCTGGTTAACCTGCGAAAGTTCGTAGATTTTTTTAGAGCGAAAATAAACCGTGGGAGATGGGACGAAAAAAACCTGGAAGCGAGACTACCAACTGCGTACAGATGTTGTGGGCTGGCTGTTTTTTTTTCCACCTCCGTGTTTGTCTCCCGCTCGGTTGTATGCTGCTTGATTTTTGCCTCTGTAGACGCGTGTCCGTGTTATTTTTTGCATGTGGTGGTTCTGGTTGTTGCGGTTTACATGCATATGCGGCATGCTGGTTGCCTAAATTCGGGTCTTGAACGCGGATCCGGCTTGCCTGCTCCCTTTCCATGCTCTCATCCGTGCTCCCACTTTATTCTACGGCTGGCATTTTCTCCTTTTCTTTTTTAATCTAATCATCTTCCCCCCTGATTTTCAGGGGATGGGGCCGGGCCTTATTTTCTTCCAATCAAATCAAGGCACGTACACGGGAGCACGGATGGGAGCACGGGAAGAGAGCAGGCAAGTCTCGTCCCTTGAACGCCGCTTAACTCGATGGTTCTGGTACTCGCTTGCCGCTTTGGTCGTTGTTCTGGCCACGTGTTCATGCCGACATCCTGCCGCTTAATTCGATGCTTCTTGATCGCCGCTTGAATCGTTCTTTCTAGATGAGCGGAAGGTGTATAAATAGTGGGATTCGCTTCTGTTTCACCGCAGCACTGGCCACAGAGGACCTGCCTGCCGCAGAGGACCGCGCCGGAGCCTTCGAAAACCTGCCGCCTCGAGCTCGCGACCTCCCAGGCGGACGGCGTCCTGCCGTTCCGTGTCACTTATACAACGGTTACCGGAGTCGGAGGTCCTGTGGTGCCGGTGGCCGCTTCTCGATTTTTTTCATGTGGCTCCGCCTCCAAAGCCATCGCGCCGGTGACAACACCTTCCCCGGCATGTGTTGCATTGTCACAGCAAGGCCGCATTGCTCCTTTTGACCTTCTCTGATCGACTGGGTGCCCGAAGCAAGGTGGCAACCATCGTGCCGTCCCCAACTGAACGCCCCCGCCCGCAGCTCCGCGACGCTCTGCTCGAGCGCGATTAGCGCTTGCTCGAACGAGCTGTACGTGACGGTGGACCGTTCGCAGGTGATAATTCAAGGAACTCGCCGAGTGCGGCTAGGGCGTCCTCCACGTGCGTTAGCTCCGAATACCCGTCCGCGGCGGAGGCTGACTATGCATGCCTTGAGCGCGCAGACTCCGGCGTCGAGGTGCGTGTGGACGCGGGTGGCACGGTCTTCCCCTTCGGCCCGGTGTCTCCAAGTGTGAAGTGCATTATGTGACGAGTATCACCAGCGGTTGCACTTGCAGGTTGGTTTACTTGGCACGTTCCATGGATGGCCTCAAGAGTACGTACGTGCCTGGGCACCGTGGTTTGCTGCAACTTGCATGGCAGGGAAAGCTCCTGTTCGTCCATGTGAGAGTTGGCGCAGCGCTGACGGTACGGTGGCTGGGCCTGTTTACTGTACTTGGGCGTGGGGGCAGAACTACTATTACAATGGACGAGCGATGATCCCACGCTTTCAATGTTGACATCCCTATGCGAACGGGAGATCTATCCACATAAGTGAGCACTTGAAAATTTAATAGTACATGTTAAGTTGTTCTCTTTAATATAAAAGTTCACATGCTTTCACAAGGCACTAACCAGTACAGCCGGAAGCATTTGTACGTGCAGATGAAGCACCATGAGATGCTCTCTGGCTGAAGTACGAATTTTGTATCTGTATAATCGGAATGGTTGGATTCTGGATTGATGCGCTTTAGACTGACGACCCAATGTGTTTATTTGAACAGAATCCAAAGTTGGGCATGACATACATACACGGATACACCGACAAGCACGGTCCCAAATAGTTTATTTCTTTATGTGTTAGTATAATAACATCACTACCCCGCAAAGGATTCCTTTTTCTTATTTTTCTATTTGAGGTTTCCTTGGATTTACCACCGAATTTTACGGAATTGCAATTGGGTGGACCCGGCGATTTATCCTCGGATTTGTTTTGTTAGATCAAACTGCCTTTTGCTGCGTGGTAGTATCTGTCTTGTTTCCGGTTTGACCACTAATAGGTGCATGCAATCACGGGCGCTAATTTCGGAGGGATATGATTACATGCATCACTGCATGGCGGCCGGTGTGACTACGTGCATGTGATTTCGGTTGCCCTTTTTGAATTATACGGAGTATATTATTTTTTCTATGGATTGAGATATTTCTCCTTTGGTCGTTTTATGTGTGTGGCTTATTTTCTTTTATCTCTTCTAATATATTTTTTATGTCTTATCCGTACAATGAGATATTTTCTCTATTTTTTACCATCTGTTTTGTTTCCTTTTTTGACGGTCGCATGTGTGGGTTAATAATGGTGTTGCCGCGTGGTGGATTATGGTTGACATGTCGCATATGTTATTTCATTGTTGTCAGCAGAGTCGCATGGAATTTTTCTTTTTGCTACTTTAGGTCGGTTGCCGTTTTGGCTGTACAGACTGATTTATATATGGTGCTCATGATAGAAACCGGGTGTGGATGTGTTGCGTATATATTTGTTCTCTTCATGGTCGGCCATGTTCTACTTGGCCGCCTGCTGATGGTAGACCTGGTAATGCTGGTCAGGAGGTGGATATTGATCGTGGTATCTACGCAGACTACTAGGCGCGTAGACAATGAATCTGTAGAAGGTACCCGACGCCGGTGGGTGCTCCACCGAGCCGCTGCTATGGCCTCTTTCAATAACATGTGCCCTAGCTTCTTCCATCTCTTCTGGGAGTAAGACATGTTCTCCACCATTTTTCATCTCGCAAGATGTATCACGCATGGTGATAATAAATGCATCCTTTGCAAATCGCTTATGTGCACAACTTACCTTTTTAAAGTAAAAAATAATGACTTTAAACTTATGCTCATAAAACTCTTATTTTTAGAGCTGAATTTATCATACAAAATGAAAATATCATATATAATCATAGCTTATTTTTGAGGCGAGGCGGAGAAGCTAGAGAGGAGGCGGTTTGTTTAAAGTTGATAGGGGTAAGGATCAGAAAAAAGATGAACCTTCTAATAAAAATAGTAGTATACGTGAGGGGCTGAAAAGACTGCAGGTGAAATTCAAAAATTTTGAATGTGAAAATAAGTACTAATTTAGGAGAATAATAAATAAGAGAGACGGTTTGGTTTATTTTTAAAGGTGCCAAAAATTGAAAAAAAGTGCCACTAATGCTATTTTTTCCATTATCCAATCACCGGGTGTCTCCGAAGGGACAACTCGCTTAGCAGCGCGGGGATTATAAGCTGGTCCCGCTCAACCTCGCTAGCCCATGTGGGACTAAAGGAACCAGCGTTTTGCGTGGCGACTGCCCAGCAAGCGATGCAGCTTCGATCCCCTGGGTGGAGCCCATTGGGCCGACCCTGATGCACAGAAATACGGGTGCAAGAATTTTTTTTAGTAGCAACTATCACAAAAAAGGCCCTGTGCATCAGGTTGGCCCAAGACTAGTGCATCAGGGTCTGTGTTTCCAGGCAGACGCACGCCTCCAGACTGGGCCGAAGCAGGCCAATCGGACAAAGCAGTTTGCTTCCCAGCCCACATCACATACACTACACGGGTGGTTGGACACTTTGATTTTGATCGATCGATTGATTAGTCTTTCCTTCCCTAAAAAAAAGATGGATTAGTCTTTCCCCTGTTTGTGCGTGCGTAGCCCTTCCATACGCCTCGCGCAGACAAGTCAAAGGCGGCGGCCTGGCGGCGATAGGGACGCCGGAGGCCGCATCACCGACCATCATTCGCACGCCTGAATCCCGGCACGATGATGGTGCACGCCGCAATTTCGAATCTGGCCGGTCTGGCTCTCGGCAATTCGGCAATCTGTTCAATCTTCCATTTCATCCTTAGATTGCAAAGGACGCCCATTCTGGTACTGTCCTTGACTTGCTTTTTCTGTATTACAAATTGCAACAATAATTATAACTTGTAGTCAATAGGTTAAATCTCTATGTTTTGGCAAAATGCGGGCAATTTCAAGGGTTACAACTTCTAATTAGAATATACTTTATACAAGTTTCCATACAGTCGACAAGTAAAAATGTGCTAAAGGTAATTCTCAAACAGTTTGCCTAATCCACATCTAGATGTTTTATAAGGATGTCACATCTAATAAGCTCTCACAAATACACAACAACAAGAAACAAAAAAAGCAAGGAAAAAAAAATAGACCACTAACATAGTGGACATCAGGTTATATGTGACATAACTATGTCATATCTAGATGTGTCCTACACAGACCCATTCTTAAATTTGGGTCATTTAAATACTTTGATGCGACATTTTATAATGTTCTACTTGAATGTTTATTCTGTTTCTTATCTCGTTTCCTGGTATATTTTGGAATTTGGGAATGCAAGACACCCTTTTCAAATAATTTTATCTCTTGATTTTATCATTATAGTAAACATTTGAGTGCCTAATTTTTTTATATATCATCTTCTATTATGTCCAAAAATCTTCATTAGAAGCTGCGAAACACACCTTTATTCAATGCGTCATCGCTTGGAAATTTTGCACTATGTTGAAGTGGTGCATCGGGTACCATTTGCTCCCGCTCCGCCCCTAAATGTGCTACAATATGCGCATGAAAAGAATTCGGTGGTGCGCTAGACAAGACCGGTCCACAATCAGTTGAAACTTAATGTGCAAAAGGCTTTCCGCTACTCTTCATACTAGGGCGGATGTGGGTTTCTCGTCCAAGAATTAGAAGGCGCGGTTAGAGGTTCCTAAGAAGTGCATCTAGTGGACTTCGAGCTGAAGCTGGTCTTCAGATCTGTACGAGGACGCAATTTAGAGCATTTCCAACTTAGTTAGCTAAGAATTAAAGAGCACAACTCTTTTTTCAATATGTGTTCATTTCCTTCTACAGAAATGATGAACCTAAAGAGTCGTAGTAACAAACACAAAGAACAAAAGACAAATATGGCTTGAAACTAGCGATGAAAATTGGTGACCCGAAGAGTACCCTCTAAACCTCTTTAGTTCAATCAAATAAACAAGTATTCAAATCACATTATTTTTTAAAAATTAGTTAATTTGTTTGAACAAAAGAGGGTTTGAGAATGTTAGGGTCACCAATTTGCACCTCCAAGCTGGCCAAAATATGAATATTTACATTTTTCCCCTTCTTCTAAGAAAGGAAACTAGAGCTAAAATACAAAGGCGTTGGTTTTGCAAAAGAAAAGTTAATCCCATCAAGAAGCAGCTCCAACACGAACATATTAAACGTCACAATTCACCATCTAACAACTCGATAACATGTAAAACTATATATCCACTTGTAAATGGCCAAGAAGATAATTGCCGCAAAAACCTACTATTCAACTAGCTACTCGATTTCCTGACAACTCTCCAGATTGGCAGATTCTATGCAAGACAGGAAAGAAAACACCTTGTTCTGCTCTACCAAAGGTATGTTATTACATGCACGTTGTACCAAAGGCAAAACCTCCACAATCAATCCATGTTCCACCAGAATTGACGGCAATGCTTACATAGAGTTAGCGTCAACGTTAGTGCACTTCGCTGCCTATCGACATCGGCAGGATTTCGACACCATCCAAATCCCCGGATCGGGTGATGGCGTCGTCCTCCCTCTTGAAGGCGTCATTTTTGGAGATGGTTTTGTTTGGTGGGGTTGTTGGTTGTGGGAGGTTTCTATTGCAATTGTCGCTTTCTTGTCTCTCAGCACCAGCCCGACGAGGATTAATATTACTATTTTTTTCCTACACCTAGGCATAACTTTGGTCTTGTATGACTTTACTCTTTGCAGGTGTGATAATTTGTGCACGTGTGTGTGTTGGTGTTGGATCTATGTATCTTAATAATGCAGAGACTGGGTGTGTACTCATTCACTAGTAGAAAAACGACTTTTAGTACCTGTTCGTAAGGACCTTTAGTACCGGTTCTGGAACCGGCACTAAAGAGTGGGGACTAAAGGTCCCCCCCCCTTTAGTCCCGGTTCAACATGAACCGAGACCAAAGGCCCACCACGTGGCACGAGGCGCGTCGTGGTCTTGGGGACCTTTAGTCCCGGTTGGTAAGGATTTTTTTTATTTTTATTTTTGAAATAAAGCAAAAACAGCCCACCTACTGGGCCGGCACGGCCTGCATACGACTAGAAACCCAATCTCTAGTTGGGCCAGGATGCAGGCCCGTATGGCCCAGTAGGCCCCACAGGGCAGAAGACTTGCAATAGGCCCACAAAGGCCTGCTTAGAGAGGAGCTCGACACGGTAGCCGCGGCGGGGCTTATAAACCGGTGCGAGCTCCTCTCAACTAGCGAGGTGGGACTAAACATTGTGCACTGCGGGTGGCAGCGCACCACCTTTAGTATCGGTTGGTGGCTCCAACCGGTACTAAAGGGGGGGTCTTTAGTACCGGTTGGAGCCACCAACCCGTACTAAAGGCCATCACCTTTAGTACCGGTTGGACACCCCCCCCTTTAGTACCGGTTGGAGCCACCAACCCATACTAAAGGTTCGCCACGAACCGGTACTAATGAGCGCCGGCCGCCTGGCCGTTCGAACCGGCACTAATGGTCACATTACTGCCAGTTCAATTACAAACCGGCACTAATGAGATTCACATTAGACCCTTTGTCTACTAGTGATTGTATTTTTATCCCCATAGATTTATCAAAATAAGCACGCAATGCAACGAAAACAGAATCTGTAAAACACAGAATAGTCTGTAGTAATCTGTACTTTAACCATACTTCTGTTAGTCCAAAAAATCTAAACAATTAGGAAATCGTAGGCAATTCGTATATCAATCGGGTGTAAAAATTTCAGAATTTTTTTTCGCTTCAGTGATTTTTGAAAATTCTTCTACTGGACGCAAAAGTTTCTGTTTTCCAATAAGATCAAATCAACTATCACCCAACATCATACTAAAATCTTTACTTGGCACAAACACTAATTAAAACATAAAAACACAACTAGAAGAACACCCGTGCGTTGCAACGGGGCCACATTAACTTTAAAAGTTCAATATTAATATTCTCATATATATCAAGTGACATTGGCGACCTTTTTTATCATCAATTCCTCACACACACTCTCTGCCTCCCTCTTCCTCACTCTCTCGCCCTCTCCCTCTCTCTCTCTCTAACACACACATATCCATCTTATTGGGTACGGGACCATAATCCATCTATTTCACACACACAAGCTAGTACATAACAATATGGATTATGTGTATTATATTTGCCACCATAACTGAGGGAATTAATTTCATGTAAATCGGCCAGCCACAGCTCCAAGAATACGCGGAGGAGGTGGCCCGGGTCGGCGTCGGCGCCGTCCGGCACGGGCCACGGGCCCGCTTCCAAGCGCGTCTGCGCGTCGGCCACCCACGCCGTGTCCTTCAAGTGCCACTTCCACCGCACCAACTCACAGGGTCACGGCCATGGCCAGGGCCAGGGAAGCCGCCCTTCTTTGCCCCTTCACCGGCCGCGGCCAACGCGGTGCCGCGGCACCCGGCCTCGCCGTCCTCGTCCTCCAGCACCGTCGCGACCCAGTGACGCAGCCCAAGCATCGGCCTCGAGAATCAAGAACGCTCGACAACGTAGAGGGAAGGAAAGATCATATACATGTCATAAGAAAGGGAGTTTATTTATTGCTCCCTCGATGTATTGTTTCCTTTGTTTGGAGATTGATTACCATCCGTGAGTTAAGGTAAGGTTTACGTGATTGAGCGATTTTTTGAAAATCAATTATTTGTTTTCTAATTAATGTAACTGAGTGATTTAAGGTAAGGTTAATTAATTTAGATTTGATCTTTAGAGATTGTTCGTGATTGATTCTACATTACTAAATAACTTGCGCCAGTATGAAAAGTTCTGATCTGTTTAGATTTCTTTCGTTGTGTGAGAGGGTAACGCGAAAATAAACCGATGAAGTGAGGGGAGGGAACGAAAAAAATCTACGAAAAAAAACCAGCGAAGGTAGGAGGAGGTACCAAAAAAAACCATGGAAGGTGGGAGGAGACTACCAACTGTTTCATTGGGAGTAGAAATTATTAGAGATTAGAGATTATTTGTTTTCTGAAAATCTATTATTTGTTTCCTAAAGCAAATTGCATTAATGAGAGAGATTTCGTAGATTTGGTTAAGGTAGGAAAGAATCTATTATTTGTTTGCTAAAGCAAATTGCATTAATGGGAGGGATCCGTTGATTTGGCTAAGGTAGGAAAGAATCTATTATTTGTTTGCTAAAGCAAATTGCATTAATAGAAAAGATCCGTTGATTTGGCTATGGTAGGAAAGAATCCATTATTTGTTTCCTAAAGAAAATTGCATTAATGAGAGAGATTTGTTGATTTGGCTAAGGTAGGCGGTTTTTGCGGTTCGTGGCGGCTTAGTGTGAGGTGGGACGAGGTACCCAAAAAAACCATGGGAGATGGGACGAAAAAAACCTGGGAGGTGGGAGTTGTCCCTGGTTAACCTACGAAATTTCGTAGATTTTTTTAGGACGAAAAAAAACCGTGGAAGGTGGGACTAAAAAAAACCTGGAAGCGAGACTACCAACTGCTCCATTAGGAATAGAGACAATCATTACAGCAGCATAATTGTGTAAACACACAAGGACAGAAAAAAGAGAAAAAAATATTTTATTCGTTGGGCTGCCTCCCAACAAACGCTATTGTTTTATGCCCCTAGGTAGGCATAATAGATAGATTCAAGTATTGTCTTCTTTGATTTCCAACTCCTCAATAACACAACCATAATTCCTCGGAGATCTAGTGTGCATACTTTCAATAATCACGCTCCTAGGAATAAAATTGAAGCATTCACTCTTGCAAGTAGGATTTTTTATTACTTCAACAAAGTTGGGGTGAATACTAATCATTTTAAGATCTTCATTGTTACTACTAGAGGTGGTACCCTTGTTCTTAGGAACATGTGTAGGCTTGCAATTTTGTGTAGGAGTTTTTTCAATATTTTTAATGGAAGAAAGAGTTAAGCTCAAGTTACTAATTTTATTTCCAATCTATCAATCCGAGAAGGGCTCTCCTCTACCCTTTTGTTAATTACGGATCTTTTCTCTTTTAGTATTTGAAGAGTATCCCCTATCTTTGACCCAATTCAGTTAGAAAGATTATGGATCCTTTTGTCCACATTTTCAATATGTTCTTCGGTGAGCATTTTCTTTTCAATAGCATCTAGCCTTTGCATAACATGCTCAAGGGTTAAAATCTTTTCATTGATAATGATAGGTGGCGATCCCACTAAATTTCCCATAGCATTAAAAGAATCCATAGAGGGACGCATCAAGAAATTCCTTCTGGTAATAGTGTCAAGAACAAATCTATACCAGGTAGTAATTCCGACATAAAAAATTCGAAGAAGAATGGTAGTCGATTGCTTACGAGTAGATCTATTATGAGCGTTGCAAATTCTATACCAAGCATCTCTTAAATTTTCTCACCCCCTTTGTTTGAAATCGAGAAATTCATTCTTAAGGGTGCACATGGCAAGGGAGGAACTATCCGTAATGATAAGGTGGGGAAGCAAACAAGAGATCAAACAAGAAACGGAAAATATTTTTGTGTTTTTGCAAAATCTTTTTAGAAGTGGGGGAGATGAAAATGAGAGGCAAATGACAAATAAAGTAATTGCAAAGAGATGAGATTTGTGATTGGTTACTTGATAGATGTTGATGATGTCCCCCGGCACCGGCGCCAGAAGTTCTTCCTAATTGCTCGTGTCTGCGTTGGTATTTCCCCGAAGAGGAGAGGATTATGCAGCACAACAAAGATAAGTATTTACCTCAGTTATGAAACCAAAGTTATCAATCCAGTAGGAGAACCAAGCAACTCTATGTAAACACCACTTGCACACAAACAACAAATACTTACAAACCAACGTGTAAGAGGGGTTGTCAATCCCTCCTCGGTATTGAGATAGATTAAATTGTATGAGATTTGATAAATAGATCTAGCAAAAACATAAAAAAAAATAAAGAAAGAAAAAGTGCAGCAATGTATTTTTGGATTTAATATGATAAGACATAGACCCAAGGGACGTATTTTTCACTAGAGGCTTCTCTCAAAAAAATAGCATGCGGTGGGTAAACAAATTACTGTTGGGCAATTGATAGAAAAGCGAATAATCATGACCAAGGCAATGATCATGTATATAGGCATCACGTCCAAGATTAGTAGACCGACTCGTGCCTGCATCTAGTACTATTACTCCACACATCGACCGCTATCCAGCATGCTTCTAGTGTATTAAGTTCATGGAAAAACAAAGTAATGCAATAAGAATGATAACATGATGTAGACAAGATCCATTCATGTAGGAATATACCCCATCTTTTTATCCTTAATAGTAATGATACATGTGTGTCATGTCTCTTTCTGTCACTGAGATTGAGCATGGCAAGATCGAACCCATCACAAAGCACCTTTTTTGGTGGCAAGAAAAATCAATCTAGTTGGCCAAACCAACAAAAATTCCGGAGAAGAAATATGAGGCTATAACAATCATGCATATAAGTGTTCAGCAAAGACTCAAATAATATTCATGGATAGAACTGATCATAAACCCACAATTCATCGGATCCCAACAAACACGCCGCAAAAAGGAGTTACATCAAATGATCTCCAAGAACATCGAGGAGAACATTGTATTGAAGATCAAAAAGAGAGAAGAAGCCATCTAGCTACTAGCTATGAACCCGCAGGTCTGTGGTAAACTACTCACGCATCATCGAAGGGGTGACAAGGATGATGAAGAACCCCTCTGTGATCATTGCCCCTCCGGCAGAGTGCCAGAAAGGCCTCTAGATTGGATCTCGTGGTTCTAGAATTTGTGGCGGCTGAAACTGTATTTCCTTGACTCCCCTAGGGTTTTGGGGATTTTAGAATATTTATAGATGTGGAGGTCGGTGGAGAAGCTTCCTATGGGCTCCACTACCCACCAGGGCGCGCTTGGGCCCCCTGGCATGCCCTGGTGCCTAGTGAGCCCCACGAGCCTCCTCCCGTGTGCTCCTTTGGCTCCCTGGTGTCTTCTGGGCAGAAAAAAAGCTGTAAAAAGTTTCGTTGCATTTGGACATCATTTGGTATTCATATTCTGTAAAGTAAAAAGAAGCAAAAAATAGCAACTGGAATTGGGCACTATGTCAATAGATTAGTCCCAAAAATACTATAAAGTTGCTATTAAATGAATATAAAACATCCAATATTGATAATATAACAGCATGAAACAATAAAAAATTATAGATACGTTGGAGATGTATCAGTATCCCCAAGCTTAATTCCTGCTCGTCCTCGAGTAGGTAAATGATATAAACAGAATTTTTGATGTGGAATGATGCCTAACATGTTCATCACATATTCTTTTCTTTTGTAGCATGGACATTTGGACTTTAGATGATTCAAAGCAATAGTCTATAATTGACAAGAGGACATCAATACTCAAGTATATCAACAAGCAACCATGTCTTTCAAAATATCAACACTAAAGCTATCCCTAGCTCATTATGCTCAATCATTGATCCATTTATGAAACATACTCAAATATTAGCTATTCCCAATGCACAAGTATGATAATAGTGTTCTCTAGTTAGTATCACCAATGAAGTAGTAGGTACTTATGGGATAAGCTCAAGTTCAATATACATGGAAGTTTGACGCATGGACAGATTCAATGTGGTGGAGAATATTCACTAAGGTGCAGTTTGTTGGAATTGTGTCGAATATAGTGTATAAGATAGGTTACAGTTGGACTCTAAGTTGTATTGTGTTTAGACACAATATGAAGTCGTGTCCTAATAGGACACTTGTATCTTAGACCTCCTATATAATAAGTGGTAGACAGACGATGTAATCTATGCCAACATAATTAATAGGACATGCACGCAGGGTAGCCGGCGAGGTGTGCCGGTGCCCGGCCAGGACAGTATCATGGGGAGGAGTGTCCATAGTCATATCCCCCGGGATGTAGCCAGATTCGATGAACCTTGTTAACAAATCTGAATGTCGTGTCTCGTATGATAGGATGGTCATTGATGATCGATGGTGATTTCTTGTTATTTAATCAGGTCGGATATAGATCTTGTATGCATAAACAATTAATGCTCCACCGATGACCCTCTCTGAGATGAAGATCTTTTTTAACATACTCTGATGAATATCAACATCTTGCGAGTTGTTATATATACTAGTATAATGGCCCGTGCGTTGCAACGGGAAAAATAAGAGCAAAAAAATATGTATTGATCTGCTATCAAAACGATTGTTGAGTGCATGCCGATTTAGACCATCACCGTCCTCTTTCTCGTTACAACCTTTTCAAATGCATAATAATCAGTAATGTCAATTATAAATACAATTAATAAAAATGCACAAATGCCCGTGCGTTACAACGGGAGTAAAAATACCTCAGCAACCTGTTTTAGGCACTAAAAATTACATGATCATGTTAATCACGTTCAGAGTCTAAATGAACATGCTGTAGTCCAGTCTAGTTCAAATTGTTAAATCTGACATTGCTTTGAAATAATAAAAAATATTTTTAACTTCCCATCACAACAACTGCAACAACAACAAATAAATAATAAGCTTCGGCAACAAAAAATTGCAACAAAAATAGCTAGCAATTTCTATCCATCTCTCTGACTGTACCTTTCCTCTGTACAATAATGACATCATCACACAAATAATGGCAGCATCAGTACAAAGCAAAACCAACCAAATTGCTCCAAATCTCAATTCCAATCTATGTATATCCATGTACAATTTTCCATAAGTAGAGCACACAGAGGAGCATGTATAATCCGGTCCAACACCAATCAGTTGCAAATAAGAAGTAATTCCAGAATGAGGAAACTGACTTTGATTTCCTGATATAATCTACTGACGAAGCCACATGTTAGCATGAAATCTTGAGAAGATTATTTCAGAAAAGTACCAACTCAATGGCACTTATTTTGCGGTGGAGGGAGTAGGATTTAAGCAAGGTGCACATTAGGATCTAATGAAACTTTTCCTTTATTCATTAATTCACAAAATAGAGATAATGTCGAGATGGTTGGTGACAGAGGTTTATGTGTCTATCTAGTTCTGAAACAATCATTTCAGAACTTCAGAAACCGGAGATGATGTTGAGATAGTTGGTGATGGATCTTCATCACCATCTATCAGTTTATCTGAATTGGAAACACATGATTCAGAATGTATTTTTTAAAGGCCGATTATCAAAATCCTCAATAGTTGTTCATTCATCGTTATGATTCATTTTCTGCAACACAATAAAAAATAGACATTAAACATCTCATCAGATTGTTCAAACAATAATTCGGAAATGAAAGCATAAAGAGTTACCCATCTAGCTTAACATAACTATTTGATACGTTCAGTTTCTATTCCTGTCGAATCTGAATGTAAATGCCACAATAGTTACCAACTTCATGATGTATGTATGAGGACCACAGAAACTTTCTGGAGTTTGCAGACTAATACTCCAATTCTGGAGTTTGCATACTAATGCTCCAAAGTAAAGGTACATCATACATTTTTATGGAGCGTTGATGGAATTTTCCAGAAACAACAGCTCATTAATATTTGGAAAAGAGGTTTGAGGTTAACCAGATCTTCAGGGAAGTTAATTCTCAATCATGTGTCAGGCGTATAACAGATTACTTCCTCGGGGTCTCTAGAACTATCTTTAACAGTACGAATAGCTAAGAGAGGCGGTTTTTGATGGTCATGACAACAGCCAACCAAATGGATAAACAACTTTGAGATGACGAAATTACAGGAAATTAGCAGTATGATTCTATCTACATCAATCTACTAGAAGGCACATGTTACAATAAGCAACTGATGGATATTACCAAATCCTATCAAAACTCATGCTCTTTTCAAATTTTAATTTCAAAAAGATTATGAAACATAACAAACATGTCGCTTTTATCTTGGCATGTGATCCTGGTGGTGCAGAATTTACAACAGCGTACCTCAGGTGAAGCGTGGGTGGTCGGCGTCCCAGCGAAGTTGGTAGAATGGCAAGATTGGATCCTTCCAGTGAGATAATTTCGAGCACCGGAATTTGCAATTCAGACGTGGCTTCCGTAGAGGGGCTCTATGCTTTTTTATGTTGCAAAGGAGGGTGATTCATGTGGAGTTCATATCCAGCACGGCTTGATGGAAGTAAGTTTGCAAAACTTGGTACAAATATTGCTAGGATAAAAACTCTCAACTCGTCACTGACAACAACTTAGACAGCATTGTTCTCCTTTCTTCCTTATAAAATAAACCTACAATGGTACTACAATTAGTTATCCAGAAAAAAAATCCTAGTACCATGCCGGCCTGCATGCATGCACGATTGACTAAAATGTGGCGACAGTTAAACAAACCTTAGATAGTACCACAAGTAAGAAAGAGCACAGCAGCAGCAAAGGCAAGAAAAAGCAGCAGCATATTGTTAACTAACTCCAGAGAGTTGTGAGAGGGCAGCCAAAGAAATCGAGCATCCGATTAAGATGGTTGTACCCCAAGTCCTCTCATAGTTACGTCTAGCCGAGTATTGCATAACAGTTCATGATCTACCATTGATTAAAGTGCAATATGTGAAACAAAACCCATGGTATCTCACCTCCAAGCTCCCTGCACTTTCCCTTCTCCTGTCGGTCGTACATGCAATCAAGGAAGCGCTGCTGCTGCTCACCAGTTTCACCTCAACCTCCCATGTCCCTTCTATCTAGACAATAAATTGCAGAAATTCACCTCTCACTCTGCTTGCAAAGTTCAGCGAGCAGAGAGTTTCCTTGGGCTAATTTGAACAAACATCAATGTTTTGGAGTCTCCACCTGAAGTTTCTTGTACATTTGTTCTGACCAATCAATTGGACAATGAGCAATTGTGCGAAGAAACTGATTACATTAGCCTAGAGACATGATGCCAGTGTCATTATTTTACTTGCCTGCATTTATTAGTAATCAAATATAACGTCATTACCTTTGTGACCTGCATGACTGCATACTGAAACATGGGCTTCGAATAGTAGCTATCATAGTGGCTGTCCTTGTCAATAGTCAACACAAATCTTCTTTTCTGAAGACGATCCCATCATACAAACCTGAAGATTTTTATTAGAACTCAGCCAGATGTCCTTCGAATAGTATAAATAGTATTATATATAAAGAGAAGCAGAACTGACAAGAAAAATGATTTACTAATACTATGTTGAGCTGTTTGCAATTCAGCATGTACAGAAGGCAAAAGCATAGAGATAAAATCTACCAATACATATGTTTCGAAACAGAGTTACTAATAAGATGAGATTGATCATAAGATTTCCAACAAAAGCAATTCATTGGTCAAACTTACAAAGATTTCAGTAAACGTTTTTCATGGGAACTATTAAATAGCGTGTGAATAAATCAGAAAAAACAAAGCAGAAACAAGTTGTTTCATAGTTTTATCTTGCCTACTTGATGTATTGGTCTCCATCACACCAAGTAACTTGGTTTCCTTGGAGTTCAGGTGAGGACACCTCCGTTAGAAGGAAGACAAAGACAGCCACAACAATTGAACAGAGAAAGCCATGTTGCAATATATCTGGTAGCCAAGCGAGTCCTTCAGGATCATAGATTGATCAAGGAGTTCGTCCATCCCGACCGCCAACATGTTGGTCACGATATCGGCTACGCATTGCACTGCAGTGGCGGGGAGGGGCCGTCCAGGAAAGCAGCAGCATGAGCGGAGCCTCTCCAGCGGGAGTCACGGTGAGGTGATAGCAGAGGCATGCTAGAGGGATGGGGGAATCGGTGCAACGGCAACCAGGCGGTTCAGAAGCAGCGCAGGATGAGCTCCTGGGCGTGGTTTCCGATTATTGGATCGGCGGGGCGTGCGGTGGCGGTGCGAGCTAGGGCAACAGAGCAAGAGCGAGTTGGGGGTGTGTCAGGGGAGACGGGTAGGAAAGATAAGGAGAGCAGAAGTTCGGCCGTCCGGGAGAGAGGATGAGCTCCGGCGGCCGGAGATGGAGTGGGTGGCGGCGCTGGGTAGAGCAGGAGCCAGGAGGAGGAATCAGGGTCTGTTGGCGCTTCTGGTTGAGGAACAGAGGAAATAGACAGATGCGTGCGTTCGCTTTTTTTCTGATTGTTTTTTTAACGAATCGTTTTTTAACTCATGGATGTCACGGTGGGTAATTTTTAGTGAAGTTTTATGGAGAAAAGCGATGGCCATTTAGGTAAAGAAACGCACCCGTGAAGAAATAGATAGATAGTACCACCGGTATTAAGAAAAATATCGAAATCAAGAAAAAACGGACATGAAGAAACGTATTATGACATAAGAAGAAAGTGCATTGTGACGGTGAACTCATGGAGTCAATCCGTACTTTATTATTATTATATATATATATATAGGGAAAATGCATCCTACTACTACCGGGTGTAGTTACACCCATTTCTCATATACCACCATGTGGTAGTATATACTCTATATTATTTATTTTAGTATGTTCACATACTATATCTAAGATACTCCAAAATGAGTTCGATAAAAAAATTGCAAGTGAGCCCATAGTTTTATTGTTTTCATGAAATACGTACATATTTGTATGTGAAATGGAGTATGCACAAAATATGATACATACTACCAAAAAAGTAGTATATATACTACCTATATATTCTTATATACTACATACTACGCATACATACTCTCCGATATGATAGATACTACCTAGAACATATGAAACAAAAATGGGAGTAACTACATCCGGTAGTAGGAAAAATTCGTCCATATATATAGGGAAAATGCATATTATTTTTATATAATAAAGAGAATTGGGTTTCTGCCGTACGTCATAAAAACTACCCTTGAAGTTGCCCTAAATTACCCACTATGCCATCTATAAGTGAAAAAAAGATTCAGTTTTTTTTTCTTGAAGGCCGCCGCGGGGTTTGATTATTATACAGTGCTACCCTAATAAAACACAATTGGAAGAGTGCCGCACTGGTCTATGCTTCAACACATCATGTAGGAGACCTGTGTTCGATCCCCAGTTCGCCCCTTTTCTCTTATTTTTTCCGCAAGGGATCGTCCTTCTCCCGCACATGTTACAGGTGTGATGTCTTCATTCTGTTTTCTTTTCTTTTTTCTTTTTACTTTTTTTCTTCTTATTTCTGTTTATGTTTATATCTTTTCAACGGAAAAATTCCAAATTTTAAAAGGTTGTGAGTTGAATTTTGTATAGAAATCGTAAAATGTTCACGAACTCAGAAAATGGTAGAGAAATCATAAAATAAATAAGATTAAGAAACTGTTTGCATAGTATAAAAACATTATTTCAAAAAAAATATTCATGATTTTTAAAAGGTGATCGTGAATTCAAAACATATTCAAAAATTTGAAAATTATGTCCATAAAATTTTAGAAAATGTTTGCAAAAATTCAAGCAGATACGTAAATAACGAAAAGACGAACCATCACTTAAATATTTTTTAGGGGATAGATAGAGGTTGTTTTATGATTTTATTTAGTCCATGACGCATCGGTTAAAAAAGGGTTTTTGTGTTCTATACAATGCTTGCTCCCAGAAAAATTGACACAACTTTCTATGGCGCAATGCTAGGTCAAGACGAGACGTAGTTTATGACATGACATTTTAAAAGTCCTTATCTCATCCTAACATAGTCTAATTGTTTTTCCCCATTGCAACGCACAGGCATATTTGCTATATCTCTACCTAATAGAGGATAAGCGGCAACACAAATATGATATCTCGCGAAAATAAAGGAGATGGACCTATTGTGATCTTGAGTGAGGGTTGACTATTCGTCACCCTGGGTGAGGAATAGTTATTCTTCACCCTCCTCTATTTTAATAGCAATGCACCGTAATTTTACATTCCGTAAATTTTATCTTATTTTATACGTAAAAATAGATCGTAAGAAAATATATAGTCACCGTAAAAAATATTTTATGTTACATAAAATTACAAACATAAAACATAGTGTAAAATATACATAAAATGCATTTTTTCTAATCTTATCACCTATATTTTTGTATTCTTATGCCAAATTTTATGTAGTAAATTAATATGAATGTAACTATTTGTATTTCAAACGTAATTTATTTATGATACGATCGTAAAATTACGTTGGATGAAGAATAACTTATTCTGCACCCTGGGTAATGAAAAGTAACACTATATATCCTATCTAATTACACGGCAACGTTGATCATGATTAATCTAAACCTAGTCTACTTAAGACTCCAACCCAACCTAATCTAATCATACGAACAAGATTATTCGTAACAATCTCATCCTATTCTTGACAGTTTGTCTTCGTTGCTTCTCTGGTCTTAACTCGTTGACGATTCATCTCTTGTCGACTCATTCGCTTGCACCACGACAAGTCAAATTGACGGCCTTGATAGCTCGCAATAATCTCTCCCCAATTTCAACTTGGCGAATTTACGCATCGCATCAAATATGCCATGGACTACCCAGCCTTACTAGTAACCCGTGAAATACATCACCCGGTGGACTTCACCATCCATCCTAGTAAGATACATGCCGGCTCCTTGTCGATCACGCCACCCTATGCACTACACCATGCACTCCAGCCTCATGTAGAGACATGGCCTCATTGAAGAGACTCACCTTCACTGGTTTATCGTCCCCACGTAGTTGAACTTGATCCTCTCGTCGAGACACATAGACGACCTGGGCACTTCATCTTCAACGCCTTCTCACAGAGATGAGCACTTGGACATGACGACGACCGACCGACCGACCGTGCTAACCCAAATGACTCCTTGACTCTCCAGACTCCCCTGGATGACTGTCTTGATGACTTTCCGGCACCGCACCTCGGCACCACTGCTCCCATCAACATCGTCTTCCATCACCTTGCCGACGACAGCGTGCCGTCTTCCTTCATGGCGCTCCGCCGAACGACAATCGCCTGATCCTCCTCCTCGCCGCATCATCCAGGGACTTCATGGCCCGCCCGAGGCGCTAGTAGATCGCCACCCCGGGGCAAGCGCGGCTTCAAATCGACCTAGCTTTAGATACCAATTGTTGGAAATTCACCACGGGACCGATCACATCAAATCACGATGAACACGCACACGCAAAAACTGTTTAGTCAAGGGCTCTTGTCGTGCCCTTTGTTTCTCTTCTTTTTATTTTCTGTTTTCTCGCACCGATGTTACAAACTCACGCAGGACTATGCATAATTATATGCATAACCGGCCAGCACAAACAGACTCAAAGCAGACCTAAACCTACACGTACAAGCTAACCTAGTCCGGCCCTGAGTCGTAAGACGATTTAACACACGGACGTGCAAGCCTTGTACTAGTAGAACATCCTAGCTAATTACACGGCTACGTTGATCACGATTAACCTAAACCTAGTCTACTTAAGACTCCAACTCGACCTAATAATCTAATCATACGAACAAGATTATTCCTAACATAGGTGATCATCACGTCCGGTTTGCCCTGGCCTTCTTTGCTGTAGTAGACTCCAAACAGCACCGTCGTGGCAGCAATGGCTGCCAGCGACATGACACGGATGCCGTAACCATGCCAGGTGTGGACAACGGCCGCCTTGGTGTAGAGAATGTCGTACATGAGCGAGAGCTCCATCTCCACTACCTTGCACGTGTTATCCCAGCTGGTGGCAAATATTTCCTAGCTTACATGGAGGGTATCACCGTCCGCGCGGACCGAAGTATCAGCCATGGCACGCCTGCAGAGCGGGAGCATGGCGTGCGCGACCATCAGCGCATCCTCATCGTCAAGACAACCCTCCCATCCTGTACTTCGGATCGCTAGTGATGAATCTACTCAGTTGACCCATCTTCTTGCTCGAGCTCCGGATGTTGGCCAAGTCCCCTCGCCATAGCGCAAATGCCCTCTCAGCGTACTTGGTAGCACCCACGGCGAAGATGATGATGGACGCCCGGATCAAAGCCCCGCCGTCACCGCCGCCGATGTACAAATGCTTGCACTAGCACATAGGTGGCTCCTCCGATCCGTGACGCCACCGTCAGCACATAGGTCGCAGAGGGACAGGTTGGTGAGGGCGTAGGGCGCGACCAAGTTGCCCAGCTGGTACGCCAGCCAGAGGAGGAGCATCCGCACGCCGGAGGCCTTGCGCCGACGGGCACCGGCGAGTGTTACTAGGACAAGATGTGCTGCGAAGCTCAAGAGGACCGCTGCCTGAATCTCCCATATATTGAACAACTGCGCTGTCCGGTACACCCATCCTTGTTCCATTAGCTGTTCCATCGTTCTCTTGCATGTGGTGAAATCAATGTCATACTACATCGAGGATGCATCTACAAGACTACAACTAGTTAAGTAGACGACACCCGCCCACGATGCCGCGGAATTATAGAATTGATTTCTAAATATTGCAAACAAGATAAATTTAACTCTATGATTTAAACTATGCGAGGATTTCTGTAGATACAAAAAAGCAAAATAAATAAATAAAAAGTTGAACATGTCATAAATTAAATGTGGTGGCATTTAAAGTCCATTATGCATGTTGCAAGGTAGAGAAATTCTCATATTCAGATCACAGATGGATGTTACTTGACCAAGCTAGCAAATTCAACGACTATAAATTTGGATGGTGTAGAAGCATATGCTAGGAAAGTGATGAATAATAACTTGCAGTGGGGTTTGTCTATACAAGATACTAGTAGCTCACACATTGTTGCGGGAATATTTTGCAATATATTTTAATAATATCTGATTGTGTGGAAAATTAATATATTTAGAGTAATAATATATATGAGTAAAATTATATAATTATGAATAGTGCAATAGAATGAAAATTTTCATGCATGTGTGCATGCTAGGGAATTTTTTCTATGCATAGTTACATGTTGTGGTGGGCATTTTCTCGTGCATATTCCATGCTGACATGGCATGTTTACATGTTGAGCAAACTATGTTAGTGGGGCTAGCTATTTATATAAATATAAAAAAATATAGATAAGTTGACTGAAAAACGATGTGGGGCATGTCAGTTTTTTCAGCCGTTGGATAGAAATTGGACGGGCTCGTCTTCTTTCTTCAACCTCCGGTCTTTTTCTTCCTCGGGGCCGCCTCCTGCTGTCACCCGCAGTTGGCAGCGCTCCCGCATGCGCCTGACTGCCCCACCATCCCCTAGCCTTATCCCAGTGACATGCTGCCGCTGTGCTCGGCCATCCCTCTAAACCTCCTCTGGATACCAGACTTCTCCGGAAGGACCAGCACCGCTACCTGTATGAGTCAACCTTCATACTCCCCTCCACCTGCCACGTCGCTGCTGCATGGTTCACATGGTCCAAGGCCTCGCGGGTATCCCCACGCCTCTCTATGCTCGCCCTGGCGTTCGGATTCCAGATATCCAAATTTGAAATTCAGGCAATTTAGTATAGCTGTTGCGCTAATCATAGTCGCGTTGGATACATGCGTGAGAGATGCAGAAGACGGATTGATCAGGATAACATATCGGCGGGCCTCGCAGGTTGTTGATCGGCTGCTCAGTCGATCGATGGATTAAGCTCGAGGATAAGTACCATGAAGCAGCTACCTTGAATAGACGTACAAATGGTACTGTTGAACTAGCTAGCTTTACAGGTATCTGTCAGGTGTGCAAGCATATATATGGGAGGCATCATTTGCAAATAGTACATGTATATGTACAACCCTATATATGATAGCACTATGAGAACTACCGGAAGGATATAAATGTAACTTCACATGGCAGTGGGATACTAAGAGCATCTATGGCCGGACCTGCCAAATCCGTCACCCTATATGCGCCCGCGGACAGTGACCGGGCAATCCTTAAATCGGCGCGTCCACAGCCACGTATCTCATATCCGGCACCCAATATCCATCCTAATGCAACATAAACTCGTACTGTGTAGATCATCAAATGGACATATTTGGCAGGAAACGAACAAATAAACTGATATCAAACAGACATAATTCACATATAAACATCACCAAAAGTTCAGCACAATTCAACCATCCGTCTTTTGGGTTCTCCTCTTTGTGCCAGAGTTCCGGGTGAAAACCTTTGTCTATTTCGACGCTTTGCGTCATCCACCCGAGTAAAGTCGTGGAGCTTAGGTGCCCTATGTCGTGGTGTGGTGTTGTCTTCGGTCCTTCATGTACTCTTTCCGGTAACATAGTCGCATGCGTTTGTGTTGTCCAGTTATTTAGGTGTCTGCTTTGTGGGAGGGTTGCCTCACTAGTAGTACCTTGTATCTTTCGGTCGTGCGCTTTGATTTATGTCTTCTTTATATACGAGTTCCTGACTGTCTACTACAACAAGTTTTGTCCGGCTCCAGTGAGCGAAGGGCAATGACGGCGGCGCGACTTCGGCTCACTTCAGTGTTTGTAGTAATCGCTAGATGGTCTATGATTCTAGATGCAATTTTTATTATTTCTGGTGTTCATTGTCCTATCATGATTGAAGAAGAATAGATTGAATGTTTTCTGAAAAAGAAATGCACGTTGGTGAGATACTCTCTTATGTCTTTTAATCGGTGGGCGGAGAGAGTAGGAGCAAATGTGCATGCCAGACAATTAGAAGGAAATCATGAAGCTTGCATCTATTTATTGCGCTAACTAGAAGATGGATCAGAAAGTGTCGCTAATAGCTTCCAAGTTGGGTCACAAGCTTAGTAGGAATAGATCGATTACCTACCGAGAGTGCATGCAATTGTGTTAAAGACTTGGAGCACTCCCTCCGAATATAGCACGCATACATATGCTACCGCGCGTGTACGTGCGTGTATGGTTGCATATTGGACATGAACTCACCGTTAGGTAAATGAGAGAGACACTAAATTTGGAACAAACTGAGTAGCCGAGTAGGTAGTTAGCTTGTCAATTGCCCACACTAAATTTGGAACAACACAAGTAGGTTGGGTACGTGGCGCTTGTCAATACTAGATTACATCTTAACGGCATATCCAGCAGCTTTCCTGTCCCAAAAAAAATCGATATATAGAGAAGTTGACACAACAGTTTCCGTAAACCAAATGATCTTTTGAATTTGAGCCTAAAAACGCCCCAACTTCCTCATATATAGAGGGGAAGATTGACCTTCCCCTGTCCTCGACATTACGTTCGCGGATCACCTTCCTTCCCCATTGCCGATCGAGCGCAGTTGGGCCTCCACGTCACTTTCCCTCCGCGTCGCCGGTCAGGTGCGGTCGGGCCGCCGCTCCACCTTTCCACCCCGTCGTCGGCCAGACACCGGTGCCGCTGCACCGGTCCCCTGCACCCGGGCGCACAGCAAGGGCTGCAGCCTGAGCCGGCCACAGTGCCCCCAAACCCCCGTTGCCGCCCCTGCCCCTGGACGTGCCACACTGGTAGCCTCCCGAGCCAGCAGTCGGCCAACCACCATCATAGGGGTAGGGGTCAGGCGTCGCCGCATCCGCCTGTGCCTTGCCGGCTCCTTGTTCGGCACCGTCCCGGGGGGAGAGAGAGAGAGAGAGAGAGAGAGAGAGAGAGAGAGAGAGAGAGAGAGAGAGAGAGAGAGAGAGAGAGATGCAGGCGAAAAGTGAAAAATAAAAATAAAATAAAAATGACCCACCAACAGATGTGGCCCATTTGTTAGATAGTCTTGCATTCCAGGTCCACCCAAACAAGATAAGTTCTAGGCTGGAGGTAGAAATTGAGAACAAGAATATAACCATTCATGTATCGTCGAAAACACAAGGTTGCAAGATCTTAAATTCTAGGCTAAAGCTAGAGGTTAAGAACAAGAAAACGACCATTCACATGCACAACAGAAGTTCATGCAGATAAATACATTCACAAACAGAGAAGTATATTGGGGTAGATATATTTGAAATTTGCTACAACACACCATGAGAAACAATAAAAATAGAGGAAGATTTATTGTGTAGCTGCTGGAGATGCTAACAAGGGGAATAAATACATATGTAGGTATTGGCATGTAGTCTCGGATATGCATCATGCATGTTTCTGTTACCCACCGAGCTTCATATTAAGCATGAGGCTGAGATGAGGCTGAAGGAATTGCTCCGTGAAGAAGAATTAAAGTGGGCATTGCGGGCAAAGGTGAGAAAAGTTGTCCAGGGGGATGCGAACACCCAGTTCTTCCACATGATTGCCAATGGCAAGCACCGGAAGAAGAGGATCTTCCAGCTAGAACAAGATGAGGGTACAATAGTCGGCCAGGATAACCTGAAGCTCTACATTACTGAGTACTACAAACGGTTGTTCGGACCACCAGAGGAGAGCTGTGTATCCCTGGATGAGTCTAGGGTTAGCGATATCCCTCAACTTACTACTGTGGAGAATGATGTATTAACTGCCCCTTTCTCGGAAAAGGAAGTTTTCGAGGCTATTGCCAAGATGAAGTGTAATAAGGCACCGGGGCCGGATGGTTTCCCTGCTGAGTTTTACAAGAAGTGTTGGCATATTATCAAAGGGGACCTGATGCCGATGTTCCATGATTTGTTCTTGGGATATTTGCAGCTGTTCCAACTTAATTTTGGAACGATAACTTTGTTGCCTAAGAAAACAGATGCCGTGAGAATTGAGCAATTTTGGCCTATCTGCCTTCTCAACGTCAGTTTCAAAATCTTTACCAAGGTTGGGACGATCAGGCTTACACAGATAGCGCACGCTGTAGTACAACCTTCTCAAACGGCTTTCATGCCGGATAGGAACATCCTCGAAGGGGTTGTGGTCCTTCATGAAACGCTTCATGAAATTCATACGAAAAAACTAGATGGTGTTATTTTCAAAGTGGATTTCGAGAAGGCTTATGATAAAGTCAAATGGCCGTTCCTCCAGCAAGCTTTACGAATGAAGGGATTTGATGAGCGCTGGCGACATCAAGTGGAAACATTCACGCAAAAAGGCAGTGTTGGCATTAAAGTTAATGATGACATAGGTCATTATTTCCAAACGCACAAGGGTCTGAGACAGGGAGACCCTATGTCGCCTATTCTGTTCAATATTGTGGTTGATATGTTAGCGATCCTGATTGGGAGGGCCAAAGAGGCCGGTCAGGTGGAGGGATTGGTCCCTCATCTGGTTGATGGTGGTTTGTCCATTCTGCAATACGCTGATGATACAATCATTTTTATGGAACACGATTTGGCCAAAGCGAGGAACATGAAGCTAGTGTTATGCCTTTTCGAACAATTGTCTGGGCTGAAGATTAATTTCCATAAAAGCGAGTTGTTCTGCTTTGGTAGAGCCAAAGATGAACAAGAAGCATATACACAATTGTTTGGGTGTGAAATTGGGACTCTACCTTTCACGTATCTTGGTATTCCCATACACCATCGTAAGCTAACAAATGGTGAGTGGAAGTGTATCGAGGATCGATTTGAGAAGAAACTAAGTTGTTGGAAAGGAAAACTCATGTCTTATGGAGGCCAGTTGATTCTGATTAACTCGGTGCTCACGAGTTTACCTATGTTTCTCTTATCTTTCTTCGAGGTCCCAGTTGGGGTGAGGAAAAGGCTAGACTTCTATCGTTCTCGCTTCTTTTGGCAGAGTGATGAGTCTAAGAGGAAGTACAGATTGGCCAAATGGGATATTATCTGCAGACCAAAGGACCAAGGGGGACTTGGTATTGAAAATCTTGAAGTCAAAAACAGATGCCTGCTTAGTAAGTGGCTATTTAAGTTGTCTTCTAAGACAGAGGCAACTTGGGCGCAGATTTTACGTAGTAAATATCTGCACTCAAAGACTTTATCCCAGGTCACTCTGAGACCTGCAGATCCGCCGTTCTGGAAAGGGCTCATGAGGGTTAAAGCCGCTTTCTTTAACAGAACGAGATGTATTGTTGGTAATGGAGATGATACGCGATTCTGGGAGGATACGTGGCTGGGTGATGCGCCTTTGGCTACACAATATCCGACACTATATCGTATTGTTCAGCGTAGGGACGCTCTTGTTGCCACGGTGATGCAGTCTATCCCTCTAAACATACAGTTTAGGAGAGTGCTTGTTGGACCTCGATGGGAAGCATGGCTTCACTTGGTCCGTAGGCTGATGGATGTTCAGCTAAATCCTCAGCCCGACCAGTTGTGTTGGAAACTAACTAGAACTGGGGTGTTCACGGTAAAATCGATGTATATTGATATTATTAATTCATCTGTGGTTTGGAAAGTTAAGGTTCCTTTGAAGATTAAAGTGTTTATGTGGTTTGTGCATAAACAAGTTATTCTTACAAAGGACAATCTAGTTAAGCGCAACTGGACAGGATCTACTAGGTGTAGTTTCTGTCATCGGGATGAGACTATCAAGCATTTATTTTTTGACTACCCGTTGGCACAAGGGTTGTGGCGCACCGTGCAAATTGCCTTTAATATTACTCCTCCGAGATCGGTCAACACGTTATTTGGGGCGTGGCTTGTTGGGATTGAGTCCGAAACAGCCAGACACATTCGTGTAGGAGTATGTGCGTTATTATGGGCAATTTGAAATTGCAGAAATGATTTGGTTTTTAACAGGACAACAAATACTCATTTTTTGCAGGTGTTATTCCGAGCTACAACGCTGATCCGTACGTGGTCCTTACTCACTCCGACGGAGGCCAGTGAGCGTTTGGTTACTGGATCTGTCCGGTGGGAGACGGTAGCGCGGGATATCTTCAACCGGTTTGGATGGCGATCATGTAATAGGATAGGCATTTAGTTTACCTATCTGCTCTTATGCCAGCCGGTTGTGGCTTTTCTCGTTTCTGCTTTGCAGTTGATGCTCTATGTGAGCTAGATGCTGCTTTTGTTCCATTTTTGTAAGATCATTGTTCAGACCTTGTTTACTTGTTTAATAAGAGAGGCCGTATGCATCGATCTGATGCAGAGGCCGGGGAATCCCCCTTCTCTAAAAAAAAATGCATCATGCATGTTGCCTACTTGCAAAGGCGATGAACGAGCCGTACGTAGTGATAATGATATATCTGTATGTATGCTTGTGAGGTCGATGCCAGGAATGTTCATGAGTGATTCAACATCAATTAATTCTACTAGAACAAAATTTATGACGGTGGTACCATTGCCAGCCCTACCCTTGGACCGAACGTCAAGTTCACGGGGCCGAGCTGGACGCGATGAGCAGAACCTGAAGACGAAACTCCCTCCTCACCCTGTAATTCTGAACCTACCTTCTGATGTAACTAGTGTAGTGTTGTTGCTCTAGCCGTGGAAGTAGCCCGAGACATGTGCTGTGAAGTACCACGATATGACAGCAGCCGCAAGCATGGGAGCAGTCGTCACGTCATCGGGGTGTTCGTCTTCTTGGACAACGGCACCGTCCAGCAGCACGCACGGCCGCTGGTCGCGTTCGTCGAGCCGCTCAAGGCCAACGCCGCATCCCTCTGCTCAGGGCCTGTTTGCAATTTGGTGCCAATATATGACAGACTTTTTTTTTTTGCGTTCAATATATGACAGACTAACAACAGTCTTTGACTCTGTTAGACTGCATATTGTACCACAACTGTATTTGTACCTATATTGTACCCCTTGGTACCATATACATAATGATAGGCCACGCACCAGATGTGTTGAGCCAGTTTCCACCAAATCACAATTCAACATGGTATCAGACTAGGTTTTCCACAACCCTAGCCGCCGCCTCCTGTCCTTGGCCGCCGCTGCTACCTCCTAGGTTGCCGCGCCGCCGCCAAGATCGCCATCGCCATGAGTTCCTCTCGCGCTCCCTCGGCCTTCTCCGCTGCCCTGCCCACCTCCGCACCATCAACCGCGGTGCCGCCCTTCATCCCGCCCCAGCTTGCAGCGATCCTCGCCGCCAGCACCACGAGCCAGATGGCCACGTCCACCACCTCGCGCCCTCTATACCTCGGCTCGTCGCAGTTCGCTTCAGGGTTCTTCCCTCCGCTGCCGTCCTACGCGTCGGCGTCGCTGGTACCGTTCAGCGCGGTGCCGCCCCCGGCCCCATCGGCGCCCCCGGCCTCACCGTTCCTCGGCCCCCACTTGGCCGTGTCCAAGGCACCCATCATCTCCACCGCGGCTGATGTCGTTGCCCCTGTTGGATCCCCGGTCAACGGCCCGGGCAATGGTCCTATCAGCTCACGCACCTCATCTCGGTGCGCCTCACGCAGGATAATTACCTGTATTGGCGGGCGCAGATCCTACCGCTTCTTCGCAGCCGCCATCTCGAAGGCTACGTCGACGGGAGCCACCCGTGTCCGCCCCGCCTCATCCCTGCGGTCACGGCCACCGGCGCCCGAGTTTCGGCCGAAAACCCGGCGTATCGCGCCTGGGTCGCACAGGACCAAGCTATCCTGTCCGCGCTCCAGTCCTCCCTGATGGAAGGAGTTGCTGGGCTGGTGGTGTTCGCCGCCACATCCCTTGACGTCTGGGCGACGACGGCGGACAGCTTCTCGGCCCACTCCTCGGCTCGCGCGTTGGCTCTTCGTCAACAACTCGTCGAGTGCAAGAAGCTCGACTCCTCCGCGCACGTCTACTTCAACAAGATCAAGACGATCGCCGACACCCTGTCCGCTATCGGGGAGCCGCTTCGTGATACGGAGTTCACTGACTTCGTTCTTCGGGCCTCGATCAGGACTACGACAACCTGGTTGAGGCGGTGCGGGGTCGTGAGACGCCCCTGTCTTCCTAGGACATGTATGCGCGCCTCCTCTCCACCGAGCACCGTTTTGACGCCCGCCGTGCCGAGATGCAGCTGAATGACCCTCAGGCCCTTGCAGCCTACCGTGGTGCTCGTGGACATCGTCCACCTCATTCTCCTACTGGCCCGCCCATGGGTGGTGGTGGCCGCCAGCCCCCTCCATCCCCGCCGTCCCGTGGCCCTCCTGTGACCACCGATCGCAGCGGCCGCCCCAACGTCGACTGCCAGCTGTGTGGCATCCACGGGCACTATGCCTCTCGCAGCCACCGTCGCTTCAAGAGGGATTTTCTTGGCATCGGCAATGACGGGCGCGGTAACGAGAAGCAAGCTGCCATCGCCGAACAGAGTTCGGTCGGCTACCCTGGCGGTACCCACCCCGGCGCAGGCAGGTACACGCCGTCGTATCCGATCGATCCCGCCTGGTACCTTGACACGGGTGCCACGGAGCACCTGACCAATGAGGCTTCTCGACTCCAGACGCTGGAGCCCTACCGCGGCCGTGACAAGGTCCGCACCGCTGATGGTTCAGGTATGCCCATTACTCATGTTGGTCAGGCCTCCCTTCTGTCTAGTTCCTCTCGTCGCCTTCGCCTTCGTAATGTCCTTCGCGTCCCACTTGTCACTCGTCCATTACTATCTGTTCGTAAGTTTACTTATGATAATGATGTGTTTTGTGAATTTCACCCATTTCATCTCTTGGTTAAGGATCGAGCCACACGGGAGGTTCTGCTTAAGAGGTCGCATCCATCAGGGCCTGTATGCATTGGAGGCGCCGTCCCTTCCGGAGGTCTTCAGCGTTGTTCGCACGTCGGTGTCTCATTGGCATGCCCGGCTTGGGCATCCTGCGTCTCCCATAGTTAGCCATGTTTTGCATAGACATGAGATCCCTACGTCATCTAGTAATAAACCTTTAGCAGTTTGTGATGCTTGTCAAGAGGGAAAGAGTCATCTATTATCGTTTGTGTCTTCATCTCGAGTTGTTACTACCCCATTAGAGCTTGTGTTTTGGGATGTATGGGGCCCTTCCCAAACCTCTGTCAGTGGTCATAAATATTATGTCAGCTTCATTGATCCGTACAGTCGCTTTACGTGGCTTTATCTCCTAAAAAGCGAAGCTGATGTGTTTCATGTGTTCTTACAATTTCAATTGCATGTTGAGAGACTCCTCAAGCATAAGATCATTCATGTTCAGTCGGATTGGGGGGCGAATACCGCAACCTCAACTCTTTCTTTAATAATCTTGGGATATCTCATCGTGTTTCATGCCCACATACACATCAGCAAAATGGTGCCGTTGAGCGCAAGCACCGTCACATTGTTGAAGTTGGTCTTACACTTCTTGCTCATGCCTCTGTGCCCTTCCGGGTTTGGAGTGATGCTTTTACCACTGTTTGTTTCTTGATCAATCGAACTCCAACTCGAGTATTAAAAATGAAGACACCACTTGGACTGCTGTTTAATGAACTCCCTTACTATACTTTTCTCAAGGTTTTTGGCTGTGCTTGTTGGCCGCACCTTCGGCCCTATAACAGCCGCAAGCTTGAGTTTCGCTCTAAAAATGTGTCTTCCTTGGGTATAGTGCTCTTCACAAAGGCTACAAATGTCTCCATGTTCCAACAAATAGAGTCTATATTTCTCATGATGTCATGTTTGACGAAAGGCTGTTTCCATTTTTGAATCTGCCATCATCCTCATCGTTGCCATCATCCACTCATAGCTCCTTTATTTTGCCTGATCAACTTGAGGATGTTGCATATTCGCCTGTATTATTGCCTAACCATGGTGCAGGTATCAGATGTGGCGCTCGTCTCGATCTACTTGACGAACCGGCGTCGCCCGCACCTGCTTCTGATGACTGCGTCGTCGATCGCTGCATGGGACATGCAGCGGGCGAGCGCCCTGAGGCCGCCTCCTCGGCTCCGCCTGGCTCAGCCGCTTCGTTGCCCGCGCGGCCGGCTGGCAGTGGGCCTTTCCTGCTTCCCGCCTCGCTTGAGCGGTCTCCACCGCCTGCATCGCCCCCGCCTGCCCCACCTGGGCCGGCCTCGCCTGAGCCCGCCTCGCCTGAGCCCGCGTCAGCTTCCTTGCCTGGGCCGGACTCGCCCGTGCCTGCCCCACATGCGGCCTCGCTGCTCGGGAGCCCGTCTCCTGCACCGTCGCCTGCCTCTCCTCATGAGGTAGCGGCGGACCCGCCTCCAGCTCCTGTGGTTCTTCGGCCGCATACACGTAGCCGGAGTGGTATTCACCGGCCCAAGAAGTACACTGATGGCACTGTTGCATGGATTGTTGCCTGCTTGGCTCAAGCGCAGTCAGATCCTACTGCGAAACCTCTACACTATCAAGCAGCGATGAGTATTCCTCACTAGCGTGCTGCTATGGACCTTGAGATTCAGGCTCTTCGTCAGAATGGCACCTGGCAGCTGGTCTCTCCCCGTCCAGGTATCAACGTCATTGATTCCAAATGGGTCTTCAAGGTCAAACGACACGAAGATGGTTCTATTGAGCGGTACAAGGCTCGGCTGGTTGCTAAGGGCTTCAAGCAACGGTATGGTCTTGACTACGAGGATACCTTCAGTCCTATTGTTAAGCCAACCACTATTCGACTGCTCTTGTCACTTGCTGTCACCCGAGGTTGGTCTCTTTGTCAATTGGATGTTCAGAATGCATTTCTTCATGGTGTTCTTCAGGAGGAGGTCTACATGCGTCAGCCCCCTGGGTATTCTGACCCTGATCGTCCTCAGCATCTTTGTCGTTTGGTGAAAGCACTCTATGGTCTCAAACAGGCTCCTCGCGCTTGGCATGCTCGGCTGGGATCTGCGCTTCGTGCTCGTGGGTTTGTGCCCTCCACTGCGGATACTTCACTGTTTATTCTTCAACGACCGGAAGTCACAATGTACATTCTGGTCTATCTTGATGATATCATTCTTGTCAGTTCCTCTGTTGCGGCGACTGGTCGTTTGGTTCTGGCTCTCAGTTCTGATTTTGCTGTCGAGGATCTGGGCAAACTTCATTACTTTCTTGGTCTGGAGGTCACATATCCACATGATGGTCTTGCTCTTTCTCAGCAGAAGTACTCTCAGGATCTCCTGCGGCGTGCTGGCATGTTGGAGTGCAAAGCTGCTACTACTCCGATGTCCTCCACTGTGCCTATTTATGCTCCTGATGGGAATCTACTCTCTGCTGATGATGCCACCGAGTATCGAAGCCTTGTTGGGGCTGTTCAGTACCTCACCATCACACGACCTGATATTTCATATGCAGTTAACCGTGTCTGCCAGTACCTTCATGCTCCTCGAGAGCCTCACTTGACAGCTGTCAAACGTATTCTGCGTTATGTTCGCCCCACTGCCTCTTACGGACTTCATCTCAGGCCGGCGCCTTCTAGTGTGCTCTCGGCCTTCGGTGATGCGGACTGGGCTGGTAACCCAGATGACAGGCGATCCACGGGGGGATATGCCGTCTACTTTGGTCCTAATCTGATCGCCTGGAGTGCTCGGAAACAGGCTACAGTTTCTCAGAGTAGCACTGAAGCTGAGTACAAGGCGGTTGCTGATGCCACTGCTGAGCTTATTTGGGTCCAGTCCCTTCTTCGAGAATTGAAGATCTCTCACAATCAGCCTCCTGTCCTTTGGTGTGACAGCATCGGTGCCACATACCTCTCATTGAATCCGGTATTTCATGCCCGAATGAAACACATCGAAGTTGATTATCATTTTGTGAGAGAACATGTTGCACAGAAGTTCCTGCAGATCAAGTTCATCTCCTCCAACGATCAACTTGCTGATATCTTCACCAAACCCTTGTCTCTTCCTTTGTTCATAGGTTGTAGACGCAATCTTAACTTACTGAGTACCTCAGGCCACAGTTAAGATTGAGGGAGGGTGTTAGACTGTATATTGTACCACAACTGTATTTGTACCTGTATTGTACCCCTTGGTACCATATATATAATGATAGGCCACGCACCAGATGCGTTGAGCCAGTTTCCACCAAATCACAGTTCAACAGACTCCATTTGTATACATGCCCACTGCAGCACAACAGATATATTCAACTAAGGAAGGGCTTGCCCCTTAGCAGTAAACTTCCCGTTCATAAATTAGGTGTGCAGCAGGTGCTTAGCATAGCAATTAAGTAGGTTGTCGGTGTCAAAACCGGCAGATCTCGGGTAGGGGGTCCCGAACTGTGCGTCAAGGTCGGATGGTAACAGAAGACAAGGGACACTTTGTTTTACCCAGGTTCGGGCCCTCTCGATGGAGGTAAAACCCTACTCCTGCTTGATTAATATTGATGATATGGGTAGTACAAGAGTAGATCTACCACGAGATCAAGGAGGCTAAACCCTAGAAGCTAGCCTATGGTATGATTGTGTATAATGAAGTTGTCCTACGGACTAGAACCCTCCGGTTTACATAGACACCGGATAGGGTTAGGGTTACATAGAGTCGGTTACAATGGTAGGAGATCTTGAATATCCACATCGCCAAGCTTGCCTTCCACGCCAAGGAAGGTCCCATCCAGACACGGGACGAAGTCTTCAATCTTGTATCTTCATGGTCCTGGAGTCCGGCGAAGGTATAGTTTGGCTACCCGAACACCCCCTAATCCAGGACTCCCTCAGTAGCCCCTGAACCAGGCTTCAATGACGACGAGTCCGGCACGCAGATTTCCTTCAGCATTGCAAGGCGGGTTCCTCCTCCAAGTTCTTCATAGAAGATTATAAACACCAAAAATAGTGTCCGGCTCTGCAAAACAAGTTTTCACATATTTCCATAGAGAGAATAATATTAACACAAATCAAATCTGCTGACGTATTCTGCAGTGCGTCATAACTGTTTTCACAAATTGTTTTCACTTCTCCACCTCAACATGTTTAGCGAGGCGGTTTCCTTGGCACGTCTTGTCAAAGCAGAGATCGTGTGCCCCTTTTACGGGATTCTCATCAATACGGACGTGGGAAACCCAACCGCGCCATTTACCACGGTGCTTGGGAGGCAAGCGAGTTTTATTAGGTAGGTGGGGACGCATAACCACATCTGCCCATATAAGGGGATAAGGATCCACCTTTTCACCTACGCCTTCTTCCTCCTTTGCCAATCCATCTCTCGCGCACTCAAGCTCCAGCACCCAAGCCCGCTCTTCCCACCTCAACCTTCTCCAGCAATGTCCGAAGCGGGAGGCAAGTGGATGGTCTCCTCCGTTACGGAGGTTCAAGTAAAAAAGCTAAGGAAAGCCGGATACCTGTCCAAGGACATCCCGCACCGGCTTCCTGAGAAGGGGCAACTTCTCTCCACCCCAAGGCCCCATGAGAGGGTAGTTTTCCTTCCCCACTTCCTCCGTGGACTGGGTTTTCCACTTCACCCATTCGTCCGGGGACTCATGTTCTACTATGGCCTAGATTTCCACGATCTGGCCCCGAACTTCATCCACAACATCTCGGCGTTTATCGTCGTGTGTGAGGCCTTCCTCCGCGTCCGCCCCCATTTCAGCCTTTGGCTCAAGACTTTCAACGTCAAGCCCAAGGTGGTGTGCGGCAGCCAAGCGGAGTGCGGAGGTGCTATGGCTGGCAAGATAGCCAACATCCTCTGGTTCGAGGGCTCCTTTGTGGAGACCCTAAAGGGGTGGCAAGCCGGGTGGTTTTACATCACCGAGCCACGCGATCCGAAATGGGTTGCAGCCCCCGAGTTCAGATCCGGACCCCCCACGCGGCTTATGTCCTGGAAAGAGACGGGCCTGTCGTGGGGCAACGAGAAAGAGGTGACCGGACTGAAGACCTGCATCCAGTCCCTGGTAAACAAGCCAATCCGGCTGGTCAATATAGTCCAGGTCATGCTCGTTCGCCTGATCCTCCCGTGCCAACAACGGGATTTCAATTTGTGGGAGTTTGACCCGACGCAGCACCGAACCCTTAACAGGCTCTTCGAAACATCGTATGAAGACGTCTGGAAGGTGCTAATCAAAGGCGCCGAGGCTCCCGCATCCGCTTCCGAGGACCACGGATACAACACGTAGCATCACGCTAGCGAGGTAAGCTATCTATGCCTTTGACAGGATTATTAAGCTCTTTTTCATAGATTAACTCTATGCGGGATCTAAACTCCCTTACCTTTGACAGGCTTGGCAGGCGATATCCGGACCAATAAACTGTCCGGCTCCCCAGCCCGAAGACCCAGCCCAGCTCTCCTAGTGAAGCTGCTGACTCCGGCACCTTACGTGGTGCTGGAGAAGAAGGTTGAGAAGAAGAAGATCACCAGGACTCGAAAGAGTACCCGTAACTTGGTGGTGTCGGACTCGTCGTCTGACGAGTCCAAGGCGCCCTCCTCTCGTGAAAACGAGGAGAAGGAAGAAGAAAGCTCTCCTCCCCAGCGGGGGGAGAAAAGAAGAAGGCCGCCCCATCTGGGGAGGCCGAGGGGTCTAGGAAAAGGAAGACCCCTCCGCCGGACTGCTCCCACGATGCCGAAGAGGGCGGAGAGGAGTGGCCGGACAGGGCCAAGCGTCCGGCGAAATCGTAAGTATTCATATACCAGAGTAACTCATGGTGTTCCTTTATTGGCAGCTTTCCTTAATGTCGAATGTGAATATGCCGTCCGCCCCGGGCCGAACTTGACTTCGTCGAGCGGCTCCCTGGATTCGTCGGATGTGAACTCAGTTCCGCCCGCTGTCTCCCCCTGCAATGCAGACGACGCCGAAGTGGTGTCGCAACAAGCTCCAGGTCAGGAGGAGGTGGTCCTGGAGGAGCCGAAAGGCGACCTCCCGGACCCCAGGAGTAAAGGGGACAGGGCCCCCCAGGGCTCCGAGTCCGGCTTTGTGCCGGACGCCGCGCCGGACTCTTCAACAGTCCTGGTCCGCGGTAGGCGAACTCCTTCCAAGAGGAGCAAGCCTTCTGAGCCGGCGACCTCCGTCCAACCGGAGGCGCTGGACAATCTGTTGGAGGTGCTTGATGGCGCCTCCATCGGCGAGGAACACCGTACTGTTATGAGTACGGTGAACCGAAGGGTTCAGTCCGCCAAGAGCGGACTGACTGAAGCTTGCGCTAGCCTTCTGACAGGCTTCGAGGTAAGTAAAAATATGTCAAAATATTACTGCATAGACAGTAGCCCCTGATGCTCTGTTTGGCATTTGGAAAGAAAAGCAGAATAGAGGATCTTTTAATTTTCGCAGGAGTCTAACAATAAAGAGTCAATATGCGTATGCAGGCTTCGCTGCTATCCACCGCCGCACTGACTGCACAGGTGGATGTCCTAAAAAAGGACCTCGGGCGGACCGAGCAAGAGCTCGGTCTTGCCAAACGGAAGCTCGAGGAGAAAGAAGGTAAGAAATACCCTACAAAGAAAAGGGGTGCCTATACAGAGGCGTGATTGCAAAGAATAACAGGATCGTACTGCTTATTGTAGGGGCCACAACTGAGGTGGCGACCCTCAACCAGGCGCTATCTGAGGCCGGAAAGAAGATGGCCGAGGAGCGCGCCGAGCGAGAAAGACTTGGGGCTCAGGTTGGCGAGGTGCAGCAAGAGCTGCAGGCTCTCATGAAAAAGCATGAGAGCTTGGAGCTTGAATCAAAGGCGCAAGCATCCGAGCTCGCGTCGGCCCTTGAGACCGCCAAGGGTGCCAAGGCCGAAGCCCAAAAGGCCCTCCAAGAGCTGGAGGAGATGAAAAAGATAGCAGCGGATAAGGCATTCTTAATGCAAAGTAGGAATATAAAAGTAAAATATTTGTCACTTACCCGAATCCGGAGTTCTCCAGGGGCGTTCGCAGATCTTCCCCGTAGCATATCCGATGCCGCCGCATTCTACCGAGCTGAAGAAGGCAGCTCGATGGAGCATGTGTTCTGGTCTCAGTATTCTGAGGCCGGACACCCTGTGCCTCTGAGCGATCAGCTGAAACAGCTGGTCGAGCTCCACAAGGCGGCCGAACAAGCCATGAAGGGCTTCCTAGTTCGGCTGTGGCCCGGAGAGGCCCTGCCTGGGAGCTACTTCGGGCTGCTGCGGCGGCTGGTGGAGGCCTGTCCACGGCTTGAGGTCATCAAGCATTCCACCTGCATCGAAGGTGCCCGGAGGGCCTGTGACACTCCAAAATTTTTATCTGGTTTTTAGCAAAAACCTTGTTGTTTTTTCTTTCGTGAAATAAGGCTTTTTAAAGAAAACATCCAAATAGACCATCCTCTTAAAAATCCTTTTCTTTGGCTAGGATTGTTATTTCTGTTCTCTTCTTCAAGCCTTGGGTTTGGTCATTTAAAATTTCTCCTCTGTTGGTTCCCTTCCCAAACAAATATTTTTTTTCTTGGGAGTTTAATCTTTTTCTTTTTATAATAAAAACTCTATGAAAATTTGGGACTTTCATTCTTTTGATAACCACCCATGACCTTGTATTTTTGCCCATGAGGTAAAGCCACTCCAAAACCTCCTCTCCTCCTTGTTATCAACCTAAATTCCCTGTCCCAACTCATCCAAGCAAGTTTTGGATTTTATTTTGATTATTTCACCTCTCAAATATTTTTTGTCAATTATTTTGGACCTGATTGATTTTCAAAGTAAGTACATCATTGCATTTGAGTTTTGACTTCAAACCAACTCTCCTGGATAGTCCTTTGTACCCACAACCCAGAACCATCTTGATCCACTCTTCTCCTTTTCAAATTTTTCAAATTACACTCCCTGCAAGTTTGGACCAGATTTGCCAAATTTGGTGAAATTAATATTTCCACTTACCCAAAAATTCCACCAAAAATCAGGCAGCCTACTGGAGCAATGAAGAGCCACTCCACCAAAAATCAGCTCAAGGAAAAATCCCTACATGCCTGGATCATTCTGTCGAACACCCTGCATGCACTGTTTCAGTCAAATTCAGTTAAGTTCAGATTTCAGTGTCGAACTTCGTCAGTTAACTTCAGTCACATGCCCACAGTGCCCTTGGCACGTTGCTCGCCGCCTGGCCTGCTTGTCCGGAGCCCCGCACGCGTGCTTGGCACCTTCCTGGCGTCGGTGGCGCCCTGGCCTGCCCACGCCGGCGTGTCTTGCGGCGGCTGAACCGCCGTGGCAGCCAACAGGGAGCAGAACGGCGGCTCAACGCCGTTCAGCGCCGCCCAACCCCGCTGATGGCTCCGCGTGGCCATCTCCGCGCCAGCGCACGCATGCAGCACCGTCGCCATGGCGCGACACGCACAGCGCGTGCTCTCTGCCGCCGACGGACCCACGCCGTCCCGTTCCGTCAAACTCCACCCAAGCAAGCAAAACCTGGCGCTGTTGGCACCTAAAAAGACTCCACGAACCTCCACGACGGCGCTCAGCTCCTAAACTCTCCCGACCAAGCACTGCACCGCCATAATCCATCACCGGAGAACGCCGTTCTCGGCCACCGCCTCAGATCGCCTATAAAAAGAGACCCCGAGCTCTCCCTCGAGCACGCACCACCCCTACACTCCACCAACGCCCCTCCAGGCCACTGGGAGGACCTCGAGGAGGTCTCCTCCCCCAACTCTGGCCACCCCGTTCCGCCTCGGCCTCCAGCTTGATTCACTTTGGTGAGGTCGTCCCCGGTGCCCAAACTCCGTCAATCACCTCCTCTAGCTACCAGAGGCCTGACCCCCGCCTAAATTTCATGCATGCAGCCCTCTCCGGCGAGCTCCATCCACGCCCGAACCGCCGTCCGCCGGAGCAGGAGCCACCGTCAACGTGGTGCTTCCCGGCGACCACCACCACCACCACCCGACGCGGAATGGCTCCCTGAGCACGGAGGTACTATCCGATCTCCCTACCTCGCCGTGGATCGCCGCCGGCGACCGCCGCGGCCCTCGGGCGCCAACGAGCCCCGACCCGCCTCTTTTGAATTTGAACCTGACGGGTGGGACCCGCCCGTCAGCCTCTCAGCTCGTTTTAAATGAATCATTTTCTGGAAAACGCCTTCGGGCAAAATACGTCTTCTCCTCTGAGCCGGCGTAGTTGAGACTGAAACGTTTTCTGTTTTTATAAAAAGAACCCTGGGAAGTTTCTGTTTCATTACAGATGGGTCCCTAGACAAAAACCTTTATAACTTTTTAACAGCAGCATATTTTTGAGTGATTCTTTTTCTGTTCTCTTCAAAATTTTGTCTAGTTTTTTATCAGATTTATTTAAAAATTATTTGGATAATTGTTTTTTTGCACCTCTTGGTATTTACGATAGTGCGTGTATCCTCTTATTACCGTAGATACCGACGGAGGTGACGGGACCGTAAACTTCACCGAGCTAGACTCCGACTACTCTGAACCAGGCAAGCATGTTTGAACTTTTGATATGATGAGTGTCTTGGCATGTTTTGCATTTTAGTTAGTTTCATGGCATGTTGTGGAGCAAACCGATGAACCGTTATTATGCATTGTCGGGGCAAGTAAGTTCGGTTGATCCACACGTTGTTGGATGTGAGTAAGCAAGGCCATGTGTTGGCAAAAGGATGGGTAAGATGGCAGTGTTGTAGCATGCCAGTCTTATGCCATGCAAGTTAACTTCAGCACCAACCCGTATCGGTTGGTTCCTATCCATTTCCCTCCCTGTACTACCACATGTTTTCCGCAAGGGATATGGCTTAGTAAGTTGCAAACCGCTTTCCTGGTACACACCAAAAAGGAGAGGCCGGGATGATGGTTCCATGGCCCTGGATTAAAGCCAGTCATCCGGTCAGGGGGCATGGGTGTTTCCGGTTGGGACCAAGAGGGGGGCACCCCTTAGAGCGCGCGTATATAAATTTTGATCCCATGCTATTCGAGATTGTGATCTCCCCGTCTCAAAAGTTTTTCTTGGACGATGTCTAGGGTGATTCCTGGCATCGAGAGGTTGGATGGGTGTGTACTGGTTAGCTGTGTTTTCTTCTGAAATACCGTAAACGGAACTAGTTCTCGTGACTACGGAAATCCGTTAACTGTGGGAAATTTTTGTACAAACTCTGCAGAGTCTTAAATCTTCATATCATCATATCCTTGTCCAAGTTCCGTGCTAACTGACAAGTGCCAGTTTTGGTGACAGATTATCCGGTGGAACGCATGAGCGCTAAGTCTGGTTAAATGTTTAATCCTGTGGATGGACTAACCTGTTTATTTTTAAGAATTGAATATTTATTGTGAAATTATTTCCTTGACAGGATAAGCCCTTTATGTGGTGTCGCTCAGACGCCCGACTGCGGCATTTCTTTTAAGCTCTTTATGTGGTGTCGCTTAGACGCCCCGACTGCGGCATTCCTTTTAAGCCCTTTATCTGGTGTCGCTCAGACGCCCGACTGCGGCATTTCTTTTAAGCCCTTTATATGGTGTCGCTTAGACGCCCGACTGTGGCATTCCTTTTAAGCCCTTTATGTGGTGTCGCTTAGACGCCCGACTGCGGTATTTCTTTTAAGCCCTTTATGTGGTGTCGCTCAGACGCCCGACTGCGGCATTTCTTTTAAGCCCTTTATGTGGTGTCGCATAGACGCCCGACTGTGGCATGTTTCACCTTTTATTTATTTGTTTACCTTTCGTGGCGTCACTCCAGACACTCGATTGGTTTCATTTACTTTACTGTCGGGATTTCAGGCGGACTACCGCTGATTCCCTTTTACTTACCTTGCTCTCTAAATTTTCATTATGCATTGGCAAATTAATCATGACGCATTCATGCATGCATTTGTTATATCTTACGTCCAAACTGTCTTGCGAGTACTTTCAAAGTACTCACCTGGCTTGTTGATTTGGCCAGATGCTGACGAAGGCGATCTCATGGATGAAGAATTCGATAGCGAGTCCGACGCCTAGAGGAGTCCCAGTCAGTCACGTTCGACCCTGGATTTGGTCACTGTATTATATCCGCTTCCGCTACCCAAATAAATTCATTGAGCCTCACCTCGACGCTCGATGAGATGCCAGTTCACGAACTGTGCTATCCACTCTCCATTGTGTTAGTCCACCACCCCTTTAATCTCGTGTTAGTAGTATGCCACCACACCATTGCGTTGTATCCGCCATTATGTATAATTATTGGCGCGCTTGTAATAATCGTTGAGCATCCCAGCTCGACCCATGTAATATATGTTGGGGAACGTAGTAATTTCAAAAAATTTCCTATGCACACGCAAGATCATGGTGATGCATAGCAACGAGAGGGGAGAGTGTTGTCTACGTACCCTCGTAGACTGAAGCGGAAGCGTTGACACAGCGTAGTGGAAGTAGTCGTACGTTCTCCACGCGATCCAACCGATCCCAGCACCGTTACTCCGATGCCTCTGAGTTCTTGACACACGTACAGCTCGATGACGTCCCCGGTGTTCCGATCCAGCAAAACCTCCGGGGATGAGTTCCGTCAGCACGACGGCGTGGTGACGATCTTGATGAACTACCGACGCAGGGCTTCGCCTAAGCACTGCGACAATACTACCGAGGTGGAATATGGTGGAGAGGTGCACCGCACACGGCTAAGGGACGATCTCAAGGATCAACTTGTGTGTCTATGGGGTGCCCCCTGCCCCCGTATATAAAGGAGTGGAAGAGGGGAGGGCCGGCCCTCTCTATGGCGCGCCCTGGGGAGTCCTACTCCCACTGGGAGTAGGGTTCCCCTTTTCCTAGTCCAACTAGGAGACCTTCCATGTATTAGGAGTAGGAGACAAGGAAGAGGAAAAGAGAAGGGAAGGAAGGAGGGGGCGCGGCCCCTCCCCCTAGTCCGATTCGGACTAGGCCTTGGGGGGGGGGGCGCGGCCTGCCCTAGGCAGCCCCTCTCTCTTTCCCGTATGGCCCAATAAGGCCCAATACTTCTCCCCCGTATTCCCGTAACTCCCCGGTACTCCGAAAAATACCCGAATCACTCGGAACATTTCCGAACTCCGAGTATAGTCGTCCAATATATCGATCTTTACGTCTCGACCATTTCGAGACTCCTCGTCATGTTCCCGATCTCATCCGGGACTCCGAACTCCTTCGGTACATCAAAACTCATAATAACTGTCATCGTAACCTTAAGCGTGCCGACCCTACGGTTCGAGAACAATGTAGACATGACCGAGACACGTCTGCGGTCAATAACCAACAGCGGGACCTGGATGCCCATATTGGCTCCTACATATTCTGCGAAGATCTTTATCGGTCAGACCGCATAACAACATACGTCGTTCCCTTTGTCATCGGTATGTTACTTGCCCGAGATTCGATCGTCGGTATCCAATACCTAGTTCAATCTCGTTACTGGCAAGTCTCTTTACTCGTTCCGTAATACATCATCTCGCAACTAACTCATTGGTTGCAATGCTTGCAAGGCTTATGTGATGTGCATTACCGAGAAGGCCCTGAGATACCTCTCTGACATTCGGAGTGACAAATCCTAATCTCGAAATACGCCAACCCAACAAATACTTTCGGAGACACCTGTAGAGCACCTTTATAATCACCCAGTTACGTTGTGACGTTTGGTAGCACACAAAGTGTTCCTACGGTAAACGGGAGTTGCATAATCTCATAGTCAAAGGAACATGTATAAGTCATGGATAAAAGCAATAGCAACATACTAAACGATCGGGTGCTAAGCTAATGGACTGGGTCATATCAATCATATCATTCAACTAATGATGTGATCCCGTTAATCAAATAACAACTCTTTGTTCATGGTTAGGAAACATAACCATCTTTGATTAACGAGCTAGTCAAGTAGAGGCATACTAGTGACACTCTGTTTGTCTATGTATTCACATATGTATTATGTTTCCGGTTAATACAATTCTAGCATGAATAATAAACATTTATCATGATATAAGGAAATAAATAATAACTTTATTATTGCCTCTAGGGCATATTTCCTTCAGTCTCCCACTGGCACTAGAGTCAATAATCTAGTTCACATCGCCATGTGATTTAACAGCAATAGTTCACATCACCATGTGATTAACACCCATAGTTCACATCGATATGTGATCAACACCCAAAGGGTTTACTAGAGTCAGTAATCTAGTTCACATCGCTATGTGATTAACACCCAAAGAGTACTAAGGTGTGATCATGTTTTGCTTGTGAGAGAATCTTAGTCAACGGGTCTGCCAAATTCAGATCCGTATGTATTTTGCAAATTTCTATGTCAACAATACTCTGTACGGAGCTACTCTTAGCTAATTGCTCCCACTTTCAATATGTATCTAGACCGAGACTTAGAGTCATCTAGATTAGTGTCAAAACTTGCATCGATGTAACCCTTTACGATGAACCTTTTGTCACATCCATAATCGAGAAACATATCCTTATTCCACTAAGGATAATTTTGACCGCTGTCCAGTGATCTACTCCTAGATCACTATTGTACTCCCTTGCCAAACTCTGTGGTAGGGTATGTAATAGATCTGGTACACAGCATGGCATACTTTATAGAACCTATGGCCAAGGCATAGGGAATGACTTTCATTCTCTTTCTATCTTCTGCCATGGTCGGGTTATTGAGTCTTACTCAACTTCACACCTTGTAACACAGGCAAGAACTCTTTCTTTGACTGTTCCATTTTGAACTACTTCAAAATCTTGTCAAGGTATGTACTCATTGAAAAAACTTATCAAGCGTCTTGATTTATCTCTATAGATATTGATGCTCAATATCTAAGCAGCTTCACCGAGGTCTTCCTTTGAAAAACTCCTTTCAAACACTCCTTTGTGCTTTACAGAATAATTCTACATTATTTCTGATCCACAATATGTCATACATATACTTATCAGAAATGCTGTAGTGCTCCCACTCACTTTCTTGTAAATACAGGCTTCACCGCAAGTCTGTATAAAATTATATGCTTTGATCAACTTATCAAAGCGTGTATTCCAACTCCGAGATGCTTGCACTAGTCCACAGATGGATCGCTGGAGCTTGCATATTTTGTTAGCTCCCTTTGGATCGATAAAACCTTCTGGTTGCATCATATACAACTCTTCTTCCAGAAACCCATTCAGGAATGCAGTCTTTACATCCATTTGCCAAATTTCATAATCATAAAATGCGGCAATTGCTAACATGATTCGGACAGACTTAAGCATCGCTACAGGTGAGAAGGTCTCATCATTGTCAATCCTTTGAACTTGTCGAAAACCCCTTTGCGACAAGTCGAGCTTTGTAGACAGTAACATTACCGTCGGCGTCAGTCTTCTTCTTAAAGATCCACTTGTTCTCTATTGCTTGCCGACCCTCGGGTAAGTCAACCAAAGTCCACACTTTGTTTTCATACATGGATCCCATCTCAGATTTCATGGCCTCCAGCCATTTTGCGGAATCTGGGCTCACCATCGCTTCTTCATAGTTCGCAAATTCGTCATGGTCTAGTAACATGACTTCCAGAACAGGATTACCGTACCACTCTGGTGCGGATCTCTCTCTGGTTTACCTACGAGATTCGGTAGTAACTTGATCTGAAGTTACATGATCATCATCATTAGCTTCCTCACTTAATTGGTGTAGTAGTCACAGGGACAGATTTCTGTGATGAACTACTTTCCAATAAGAGAGCAGGTACAGTTACCTCATCAAGTTCTACTTTCCTCCCACTCACTTCTTTCGAGAGAAACTCCTTCTCTAGAAAGGATCCATCTTTAGCAACGATTTTGCCTTCGGATCTGTGATAGAAGGTGTACCCAACAATCTCCTTTGGGTATCCTATGAAGACGCATTTCTCCGATTTGGGTCGAGCTTATCATGATGAAACCTTTTCACATAAGCATCGCAACTCCAAACTTTTAAGAAACAACAACTTTGGTTTCTTGCCAAACCACAGTTCATACGGTGTCATCTCAACGGATTTAGATGGTGCCCTTTTTAACGTGAATGCAGCTGTCTCTAATGCATAACCCCAAAACGATAGTGGTAGATCGGTAAGAGACATCATAGATCGCACTATATCTAATAAAGTACGGTTATGACGTTCGGACACACCATTACACTGTGGTGTTCCAGGTGGCGTGAGTAGTGAAACTATTTCACATTGTTTTAACTGCAGGCCAAACTCGTAACTCAAATATTTTACCTCTGCGATCATATTGTAGAAACTTTTATTTTCTTGTTACGATGATTCTCTACTTCACTCTGAAATTCTTTGAACTTTTCAAACGTTTCAGACTTATGTTTCATCAAGTAGATATACCCATATCTGCTCAAATCATCTGTGAAGATCAGAAAATAATGATACTTGTCGCGAGCCTTAATATTCATCGGACCACATACATCAGTATGTATGATTTCCAACAAATCTGTTGCTCGCTCCATTGTTCCGGAGAACGGCGTTTTAGTCATCTTGCCCAAGAGGAATGGTTTGCAAGCAACAAGTGATTCATAATCAAGTGATTCCAAAATCCCATCAGCATGGAGTTTCTTCTTGCGCTTTACACCAATATGACTTAGACAGCAGTGCCACAAATAGGTTGCACTATCATTATTAACTTCACATCTTTTGGTTTCAATATTATGAATATGTGTATCACTACGATCGAGATCCAACAAACCATTTTGTTGGTGTGTATGACCATAGAAGGTTTTATTCATGTAAACAGAACAACAATTGTTCTCTAACTTAAATGAATAACCGTATTGCAATAAACATGATCAAATCATATTTATGCTCAACGCAGACACCAAATAACACTTATTTAGTTTCAACACTAATCCCGAAAGTATAGGGAGAGTGCGATGATGATCATATCAACCTTGGAACTACTTCCAACACACATCGTCACTTCACTCTTAACTAGTCTCTGTTCATTCTGCAACTCCCGTTTCGAGTTACTACTCTTAGCAACTGAACCAATATCAAATACCGAGGGGTTGCTACGAACACTAGTAAAATACACATCAATAATCTGTATATCCAATATACCTTTGTTCACTTTGCCATCCTTCTTATCCGCCAAATACTTGGGGTAGTTCCGCTTCCAGTGACCAGTCCCTTTGCAGTAGAAGCACTTAGTCTCAGGCTTAGGACCAGACTTGGGCTTCTTCACTTGAGCAGCAACTTGCTTGCCGTTCTTCTTGAAGTTCCCCTTCTTCCCTTTGCCCTTTTCTTGAAACTAGTGGTCTTGTTAACCATCAACACTTGATGTTTTTCTTGATTTCTACCTTCGTCGATTTCAGCATCACGAAGAGCTTGGGAATCGTTTCCGTTATCCCTTGCATATTATAGTTCATCACGAAGTTCTACTAACTTGGTGATGGTGACTAGAGAATTCTGTCAATCACTATCTTATCTGGAAGATTAACTCCCACTTGATTCAAGCGATTGTAGTACTCAGACAATCTAAGCACATGCTCACTAGTTGAGCGATTCTCCTCCATCTTTTAGCTATAGAACTTGTTGGAGACTTCATATCTCTCAACTCGGGTATTTGCTTGAAATATTAACTTCAACTCCTGGAACATCTCATATGGTCCATGACGTTCAAAACGTCTTCGAAGTCCCGATTCTAAGCCGTTAAGCATGGTGCACTAAACTATTAAGTAGTCATCAAATTGAGCTAGCCAAACGTTCATAACGTCTGTATCTACTCCTGCAATAGGTCTGTCACCTAGCGGTGCATCAAGGACATAATTCTTCTGTGCAGCAATGAGTATAAACCTCAGATCACGGATCCAATCCGCAACATTCCTGCTAACATCTTTCAACATAATTTTCTCTAGGAACATATCAAAATAAACACAGGGAAGCAACCACGCGAGCTATTGATCTACAACATAATTTGCAAAATACTACCAGGACTAAGTTCATGATAAATTAAAGTTCAATTAATCATATTACTTAAGAACTCCCACTTAGATAGACATCCCTCGAATCCTCTAAGTGATCACGTGATCCAAATCAAACTGAACCATAACCGATCATCACATGAAATGGATTAGTTCTCAATGGTGAACATCATCATGTTGATCATATCTACTATATGATTCACGCTCGACCTTTCGGTCTCCGTGTTCCGAGGCCATATCTGCATATGCTAGGCTCGTCAAGTATAACCCGAGTATTCCGCGTGTGCAAAACTGGCTTGCACCCGTTGTAGATGGACGTAGAGCTTATCACACCCGATCATCACGTGGTGTCTGAGCACGACGAACTTTGGCAACGGTGCATACTCAGGGAGAACACTTCTTGATAATTTAGTGAGAGCATCTTATAATGCTACCGTCAATCAAAGCAAGATAAGATGCATAACAGATAAACATCACATGCAAATCAATATAAGTGATATGATATGGTCATCATCATCTTGTGCTTCGTGATCTCCATCTCTGCAGCACCACCATGATCACCATCGTCACCGGCGCGACACCTTGATCTCCATCGTAGCGTCATTGTCGTCTCGCCAATCTTATGCTTCTACGACTATCGCTACCGCTTAGTCATAAAGTAAAGCATTACAGGGCGATTGCATTGCATACAATAAAGCGACAACCATACGGCTCCTGCCGGTTGCCGATAACTCGGTTACAAAACATGATCATCTCATACAATAAAATATAGCATCATGTCTTAACCATATCACATCACAACATGCCCTGCAAAAACAAGTTAGACGTCCTCTACTTTGTTGCAAATTTTACGTGGCTGCTACGGGCTGAAGCAAGAACCAATCTCACCTACGCATCAAAACCACAACGATACTTCTTCAAATAGACTCCGTTTTAACCTTCTCAAGGACCGGGCGTAGCCACACTCGGTTCAACTAAAGTTGGAGAAACTGACACCCGCCAGCCACCTGTGTGCAAAGCACGTCGGTAGAACCAGTCTCGCGTAAACGTACGCGTAATGTCGGTCCGGCCCGCTTCATCCAACAATACCGCTGAACCAAAGTATGACATGCTGGTAGGCAGTATGACTTGTATCGTCCGCAACTCACTTGTGTTCTACTCATGCATAACATCTAAGCATAAAAACCTAGGCTCTGATACCACTGTTGGGGAACGTAGTAATTTCAAAAAAATTCCTACGCACACGCAAGATCATGGTGATGCATAGCAACGAGAGGGGAGAGTGTTGTCTACGTACCCTTGTAGACCGAAGCGGAAGCATTGACACAGCGTAGTGGAAGTAGTCATACGTTCTCCACGCGATCCAACCGATCCCAGCACCGTTACTCTGATGCCTCCGAGTTCTGGACACACGTACAGCTCGATGACGTCCCCGGTGTTCCGATCCAGCAAAACCTCCGGGGATGAGTTCCGTCAGCACGACGACGTGGTGACGATCTTGATGAACTACCGACGCAGGGCTTCGCCTAAGCACTGCGACAATACTACCGAGGTGGAATATGGTGGAGGGGGGCACCGCACACGGCTAAGGGACGATCTCAAGGATCAACTTGTGTGTCTATGGGGTGCCCCCTGCCCCCATATATAAAGGAGTGGAGGAGGGGAGGGCCGGCCCTCTCTATGGCGCGCCCTGGGGAGTCCTACTCCCACTGGGAGTAGGATTCCCCTTTTCCTAGTCCAACTAGGAGACCTTCCATGTATTAGGAGTAGGAGACAAGGAAGAGGAAAAGAGAAGGGAAGGAAGGAGGGGGCGCGGCCCCTCCCCCTAGTCCAATTCGGACTAGGCCTTGGAGGGGCGCGCGGCCTGCCCTAGGCAGCCCCTCTCTCTTTCCCGTATGGCCCAATAAGGCCCAATACTTCTCCCCCGTATTCCCGTAACTCCCCGGTACTCCGAAAAATACCCGAATCACTCGGAACCTTTCCGAACTCCGAATATAGTCGTCCAATATATCGATCTTTACGTCTCGACCATTTCGAGACTCCTCGTCATGTCCCCGATCTCATCCGGGACTCCGAACTCCTTCGGTACATCAAAACTCATAATAACTGTCATCGTAACCTTAAGCGTGCCGACCCTACGGTTCGAGAACAATGTAGACATGACCGAGACACGTCTCCGGTCAATAACCAATAGCGGGACCTGGATGCCCATATTGGCTCCTACATATTCTGCGAAGATCTTTATCGGTCAGACCGCATAACAACATACGTCGTTCCCTTTGTCATCGGTATGTTACTTGCCCGAGATTCGATCGTCGGTATCCAATACCTAGTTCAATCTCGTTACTGGCAAGTCTCTTTACTCGTTCCGTAATACATCATCTCGCAACTAACTCATTGGTTGCAATGCTTGGAAGGCTTATGTGATGTGCATTACCGAGAAGGCCCTGAGATACCTCTCCGACATTCGGAGTGACAAATCCTAATCTCGAAATATGCCAACCCAACAAATACTTTCGGAGACACTTGTAGAGCACCTTTATAATCACCCAGTTATGTTGTGACGATTGGTAGCACACAAAGTGTTCCTATGGTAAACGGGAGTTGCATAATCTCATAGTCAAAGGAACATGTATAAGTCATGGATAAAAGCAATAGCAACATACTAAACGATCGGGTGCTAAGCTAATGGAATGGGTCATGTCAATCAGATCATTCAACTAATGATGTGATCCCGTTAATCAAATAACAACTCTTTGTTCATGGTTAGGAAACATAACCATCTTTAATTAACGAGCTAGTCAAGTAGAGGCATACTAGTGACACTCTGTTTGTCTATGTATTCACACATGTATTATGTTTCCGGTTAATACAATTCTAGCATGAATAATAAACATTTATCATGATATAAGGAAATAAATAATAACTTTATTATTGCCTCTAGGGCATATTTCCTTCAATATATTCATGCTACTGGCTATTTGTATCAAGTTATTGTCCACCAGTATGATGGGTTTTCCTCATACTGGACTCAACAGATCAGTTTCTTAATAAATATTTTTATTGGAAAACCGGTCGTGACAGGGCCCTTGCCCGTGTAATGGTGCACTGGGGTAAGCTTGACGGAGAGAAGCTAGTGAAGGACGGGCCGCCGCAGGGGAAGGAGCATCGCAAGCCCGAGAACTACTACAAGGATGTTATTGCCGGTGCCCGCCTTATTGCGGATGAATGTACTAAGGATGTAATATTTGAATGAACTCGCTCGTGTTTATCCTGTGCGCTGAAAACTTGTTCATATGCGCTAAGCAATACTTATGGAATTTAAAATATTATTTTCTGTGCGGCCGTTTATCAAAAATTGAGAGATGGCCAGTCGTCGGCTTCTGCCCCCATGCCGCTAGTGCTGGGGTGTTAGGGATAAACCTGAGCGCTCTTTTTTCCCATGGTTGGGTCCTTTGAGGGAGGCGCTCAGCACAATGAACCAGGCAATCGAACTATAATGCTTGAACACTCTCACTTAGCCATAGAACTTTATAATTTTAAATTTCGGCGAAGCCCCTAGTTCGGAAGACCGAATTCGGGGCGCTATCCACGCCTTTGGCTGGACAGAGCCAGCTCCTCGCTCGAAGCGGCATAAGTCTTTAGGGACTCGAAAAACCTCTCGAACAGCGACCGGTCTCTTGCCTTATCATGACAGTCAGTTTTAGCTTTCTCCACTGAGGTGCTTAACCCAGCTGAACCGGGGCACAATCGCAGTGGTTCTCCTAGTGCTACCTTAGCCGATATAGAGGAACATAAGGCACCAAAACATAGGAGCCGGGCAAACCCAACTATTGACCCAAATCATGATTCGGAGCCGATGCATATAGTGCTATAAGTTCGGGGTGCCGCACTTGTGAAAGTGTACGGACTTCTCACACCAGATCGAAGGGTAATGAAGCCCCTGGCGTGTTTGCCGTACCATGGTGTACGGGTGCGATCATGTTATTTGATAAACATATATATTAAAAGAGAACAATGCAAAAAATAGATAAAAAGCTATGCATTGTTTATAAAGAGGCTATTTACCAAAGCTGAACGATACAAGTAGTGCAATAAGGAAAAAGATATTAGACTATTTAACATGTCCTGACCAGGGGCAGGCCACGGAATTGTGTTTGAAATAGATATACCGCTCTAAATAGAGACCACTTGAGAGTTCCATAATGCGGCATAGCTTTGTCTACTTCCCTGAATATTGCATCGTTTGTGCGGCAGCCGAATAGCCGAACATGTCGTCCAAAGTGTGGAGTCCTGGAACTAATAAAAAGAATCTGGCAGCCCCTAGTACGTTTTAAGCCGTATTGTGAGCATGCGTGCCCCTTCCCCTGTGCCCATGGAATTTCAAGGGCGTAATTATGTACGCGAGGTACTAGCTCCGCTATGTCGCGATGGCTGGGGTTGGGGCCGCATTGCTACGCCTGCTCAGAACGTGGCAGGCGGTCTTGTTGTAGGTTACTCCGGGCGCGCTTGGCCTTGTCTGGCTTTTTAACGGCCGTACTGGAGAGTTGCCTAAAAAGACTGCTTTGTACTTCCGCTGCGAGAGACGCCGTGTGCTCCTCCGTACGGAGGGACCGTTCGGTGTTTCCGTTGACCGTGATTACTCCTCGAGGGTCTGGCATCTTGAGCTTGAGGTATGCGTAGTGCGGCACCGCATTGAATTTGGCAAATGCGGTTCGTCCGAGCAGGGCGTGATAGCCACTGCGGAACGGGACTATGTCGAAGATTAACTCTTCGCTTCGGAAGTTATCCGGAGATCCGAAGACCACATCAAGTGTTACGGAGCCTGTACAGTTGGCTTCTACACCTGGTATAACGCCTTTAAAGGTCGTCCTTGTGGGCTTAATCCTTGATGGATCTATGCCCATTTTCCGCACTTTATCCTGATAAAGCAGGTTCAGGCTACTGCCGCCGTCCATGAGGACTCCTGTGAGATGAAATCCGTCGATGATTGGGTCGAGAACCAATGCGGCAAAGCCGCCATGACGGATGCTAGTGGGGTGGTCCCTTCGATCAAAAGTGATCAGGCAAGAGGACCATGGGTTGAACTTTGGGGCGACTGGCTCCATCGCGTATACGTCCCGTAGCGCACGCTTCCGCTCCTTCTTGGGAATGTGGGTTGCGTATATCATGTTCACCGTCCGCACTGGTGGGGGAAACCCCTTCTGTCCATTGTTGTTCGGCGGCCTGGGCTCCTCCTCGTCATCGCTATGCAGCCCCTTGTCTTTGTTTTTGGCTCTCAACTTGCCTGCCTGCTTAAACACCCAACAATCCCTGTTGGTGTGATTGGCTGGCCTTTCGGGGGTGCCATGGATCTGGCACAAGCGGTCGAGTATTCGGTCCAAACTGGACAGGCCCTGAGTATTCTTTTTAAATGGCTTTTTCCGCTGACCAGATTTATAGCCTCTGAATCCGGCATTTACTGCCGTATCTTCATTGCTGTCGCTGCTAACACAGCGCTTTTGCTTATTTCGACGTGTCCTGCCACTCTTGTCCTTGGTATCCGAATTACCAAGGTTCTTTGATAAGTTGTTGCTGTGAGCTAGCCAGCTATCTTCGCCCGCGCAAAAGCGGGTCATGAGTGTCGTGAGGGCTGCCATAGATTTCGGCTTTTCCTGTCCCAGGTGCCGGGCAAGCCACTCGTCGCGGATGTTATGCTTGAAGGCCGCTAGGGCCTCTGGGTCCGGACAGTCGACGATCTGGTTTTTCTTTGTTAGGAACCGTGTCCAGAATTGCCTGGCCGATTCCTCTGGCTGCTGAATTATGTGGCTTAGGTCGTCGGCGTCCGGTGGTCGCACATAAGTGCCCTGGAAGTTGTCGAGGAATGCGGCTTCCATGTCCTCCCAAGAACCGATTGAGTCCGCTGGCAGGCTATTAAGCCAGTGCCGGGCCGGTCCTTTCAGTTTGATAGGGAGGTATTTGATGGCGTGTAGATCATCGCCACGTGCCATGTGGATGTGAAGGAGATAATCCTCGATCCATACCGCCGGATCTGTCGTGCCATCGTACGATTCGATGTTTACGAGTTTGAAACCCTCTGGGATTTTATGATCCATTACTTCATCTGTGAAGCATAGTGGGTGTGCGGCACCCCTGTATTGGGCTATGTCACGACGCAGCTCGGAAGAGCTATGTCTGTTGTGTTCGGCCCGGCCGGATTTATTGTGTCCGGAGTGAAGATCATCGTCACGTGCTGTCGGGTGCCTGCGCGATCCGTAGATCGATCTTGTTTGCCTTGCTTTATCCTCCAGTACATCTCACAGGTCTGGCGCATTTTCCCGTGCCTTGGTTGAGCGGCGTCGGGGCATGGCTTGGGTGGAGGTTCGACAGGCCTCTCTGTCACGACCGCGAGGTGGCTGGTCCGCCATGTCGTGCGCTGGTGATGTAGGCGCTTCCTCCTCTGATCGGGGTAGCGGCCTGCGCTTAGGATAATTCTTGGAGGGGCGCTCAAGTTCGTACTCTTCGGCCGCAAGGACTTCAGTCCATCTGTCAGCTAGCAAATCTTGATCAGCTCTAAGCTGTTGCTGCTTTTTCTATAGGCTGTTCACCGTGGCTAAAAGCCTGCGTTTGAAACACTCTTCTTCGGCGGGGTCTGATGGTACGATGAAGTCGTCGTCATCGAGGCTTGCCTCGTCTTCGGAGGGAGGCATATAGTTATCATCCTCAACCTCTTGTTCTGCCGCTCTCTCATGAGGGCTGGCTTCTCCATCTTCCTGCGCTGAATCTTGCTGGGTTGGGTGTTCTTCGGCGCTATCCGGGGTAGTATTATCTCCCGAGCCGGAATCATCATTTTTGCTTTGGCGGGATTTAGAGCAGCGCCGCTGACGCCGGCGCTTTGGTTGTTTATTGGAGGTGTCATCCCTCGCTGTTCCATCGCCATCTCCATCCTTTGGAGTATCCACCATGTATACGTCATATGACGAGGTGGCCGTCCAGCGCCCTACAGGTGCTGGTTTCTGTTCATCTCCTACCTCGTCGTCCATACCGTCGAACTCTTCGGATCCGAAGTCAAGCATGTCGGTTAAATCGTCGACAGTGGCTACCAAGTGGGTGGTGGGAGGGCTTTGAATTTCTTCATCGTCCGTATCCCATCCTCGCAGACCGTAATACGGCCAGGGCTCTCCTAATAAAGAGAGAGACTTGAGAGAATTCAGGATATCACCAAAAGGTGAGTGCTGAAAGATGTCCGCGGCGGTGAACTCCATTATCGGCGCCCAATCGGCTTCGACTGGCGGGGGCGCGGGAGGCTCGGAGTTTGGAGAAGAATCCGGCTCCTCAGAGTCATGGGCCGTGCGGAGTGTGGGGCTAGCGTTCGGCTCGATCGCCTTTGCGATCGCATCCCCCGAGGTGACGTCAAACCATTCATCCCCAATTAGCGCAGTAGGCTCCGAGTCAAGAGTCGAAACCGGTGCGTGTGCGGCCTCCAGGACACTTTTCGGAGGCATAGCTAGATCGTGCCCCTCGAGATAGTGCAGCGCGCTTGGCTGTGGCTCGAACCCGTCGAAGATCAAGCTTCCAAACCTGACTTGATGGCCAGGGGCGTAGCTTTCGATCTGCTCTAGATGACCAAGCGAATTGGCCCGCAGAGCGAAGCCGCCGAAGACGAAGATCTGTCCGGTGAGAAAAGTCTCACCCTGGACCTCGTCGTTGTTGATGATCAAAGGAGCCATCGGGCCTAAAGGCGACGACACAGAGGAACTCTCAATGAAAGCACCAATGTCGGTGTCAAAACCGGCGGATCTCGGGTAGGGGGTACCGAACTGTGCGTCAAGGTCGGATGGTAACAGGAGACAAGGGACACTTTGTTTTACCCAGGTTCGGGCCCTCTCGATGGAGGTAAAACCCTACTCCTGCTTGATTAATATTGATGATATGGGTAGTACAAGAGTAGATCTACCACGAGATTAAGGAGGCTAAACCCTAGAAACTAGCCTATGGTATGATTGTGTATGATGAAGTTGTCCTACGGACTAGAACCATCCGGTTTATATAGACACCGGATAGGGTTAGGGTTACACAGAGTCGGTTACAATGGTAGGAGATCTTGAATATCCGCATCGCCAAGCTTGCCTTCCATGCCAAGGAAGGTCTCATCCAGACACGGGACGAAGTCTTCAATCTTGTATCTTCATGGTCCTGGAGTCCGGCGAAGGTATAGTTCGGCTACCCGAACACCCCCTAACCCAGGACTCCCTCATAGGTCTACTGAGGTTACACGGAGCCAACACAGCATGATAGTCTCGCAAACATAAAAGCATGAGGGCTTGAAGCATCATTAAATTGCTAAGAAACCAAAGCTGATACCGGCCTGCCCCTACGACATGACGTTAAGGATCCCCTCCGCACGACTATCACCGGGATGCAAATCAAGGTGACAACATTGCATATGCGCTCGATCCTGTCGAGCTTCTTCTCAAGCCTTGCCAGTTCCTCATCTTCGCACCTGCACAGGAACTCACAATTTGGTGTGTTAACTACTGGAAGTCTGGAATGGATGTTTGCAAGTGAAGAAAGATTGTTAGACATCTGCCACTTGCAAGGGTTCACAAGTTGTGAGATTAGAAATGATGCTGGCAGGTTAGGAGGGGAGTGTGGTGAGCTAGTGCATGCGGTAGGGCCATCGCTGGTGGTAGACGACGAACGAGTTGGGGATGCAACATGGCTACCCAGGCTGACAGGCCGGTCCCTTTTTATGTTTCTTACTGTTGAGTATAATGTTTATTACAAAAGACGAGATTGACTAGGATTTGTTCTAGCTTGTGTTGTACTTCAAGTAGATGATTGTACTCGCTAGTCATCAACCTGTGCATCTGCACGGACTAGCACTTTTAATATTGATACTCATTCCCTGTCTGTTTAGAGGGCATATCTAAAAGATTAAAGAATTTTCTATATAAAGCTCGTTGTCTTGGAGTGTGCAAATATGGCTATGACCTCCCATGTTCAAATCATTTATTAGGAACAATACGATGTAGCAAAAACTCTAACTGGATTTAAATTTAAAAAAAGTACTTATGGAGGTGGAAGATCGATTAAAATTTTGTTCGATCACAGGGATATCTTTTGTTTTCCAATATAATGGATATTTTTTATATTTAGAATGTCGTCTCTTACATTTGCTATTATGTAGTTAGCCCATAAAATAGTATTACTACAGAGTATATAGCAGAAGAATGATGTGATGTACTACTCATTACTGTGGACACTGATCGGCAGCCCCATGTGCTTTATCTGCACAAACCAAATTCCACCAATGAAAAGTAATTCATAAATTAAGTGGGCCAACATGTCCAATCCAAGAAATCTAAACTATAGTCTGATTTTGTGATTTCACAACAATAATTTTATTCCTTAAAATCAATTAATGAAAAAAAATCTAACTTACTTGTAATCCGACTTCCTGGCTCTTCATCTCATGTATTATATCAATTAGTCTTGAATTTTGACTCGATGCAAGTATTTCCTTGCCTTGCACAGCCGGTGTCATCTAGACGCCAATCTCGACCGCCTCCATGCAACTCCGGCCAATGGTAGGAGAGCAGATCCGAAGGAGAGAACGAGGTAGCGACCATATAGAGGAGTCTACAGAAAAATATTTGATTGATGAAGGTTTATTTTTCCTCGCAAAAAAAAAAGATGGAGGCTTATTTTTATTTTTCCAGGCAATCAGGCACATTGTGGATTTTCTTTTGACCTTTTATCACTGGAGTTTTTATCGGGGCTTTCCTCCTTAGTTTGTGGGAACAGGTAAAGGCTTACTGTTTTTTAATCGTCGGGATTTTCTTTCCTTTTTGTTTTTACGTGGTACTTTTTTTCACTAACGTTGCAATGGACGTGTCAGATGTATTTTTCTACCGGACGTGATAATCTACGCTACACGATATTTCCTTCTATACTGATCGTAAATTTTAGAATTGAACGGATTAACTATTTTTGATTTTTGTACGCAAATTAATTAATTTTGATGTTGTGGATTAATGGGAGGTCATGTAATTTTTTAAAAAAGATTTCTTTTTAATTTGTGGGAACTGCTAGAGGCTTTCCTTGTATTTTACGTGAGGCTTTCGTTTATCTTGTACATGAGGCTTGCTTTGTTTTTTTTTCACTAAGATTGGACGTGGACGTATTAGATGCGTCTTCCCATAGGACTTCTTTTTCTACGAGAGGCTTGCTTTTTTTTAGGATCGCGTGAGGCTTTCCTTATATTTTGTACATGAGGCTGTTTTTAACTAACGTTGGACTTGGACGTGACAGAGGCATTTTTCTATTAGACGACATCATCTGTGTTACGTTAGTTTTCCTTTTATCCTGATCGTAAATTTTATAATCTAATGGTTTAATTAATTTTGATGATGTGGATCAATGAGCCGTCATGAAAGGTGCCTCCAGTTAGTAGATATAAGATATAAGATAAGATATAAGATATATATATATATATATATATATATATATATATATATATATATATATATATATATATATATATATATATATATGACCACGAGGCTCAAGCAATACAACGAACTATTCCACCAAATCCCTCTCTTCCTTCTAAACATGGTATCAGCCTAATCACGATCCAAACCCTAGCCGCCGCTGCTTCCGCACCCCTGTGCCGCCCCCGGGGCGGTCGGCCTCCATGACCGCCGCCGGGGGCCGCGCCGCCCGTACCTAGGGTTCGTTCGCCGGCCGTGTTGGCCGGCTGCTGTCGGTGTCAAAACCGGCGGATCTCGGGTAGGGGGTCCCGAACTGTGCGTCAAGGTCGGATGGTAACAGGAGACAAGGGACACCTTAATTTACCCAGGTTCGGGCCCTCTCGATGGAGGTAAAACCCTACTCCTGCTAGATTAATATTGATGATATGGGTAGTACAAGAGTAGATCTACCACGAGATCAAGGAGGCTAAACCCTAGAAGCTAGCCTACGGTATGATTGTGTATGAAGATGGTTCTATGATGAAGTTGGCCTACGGACTACAACCCTCCGGTTTATATAGACACCGGATAGGGTTAGGGTTACACAGAGTCGGTTACATTGGTAGGAGATCGCGAATATCCGCACGCTTAGCTTGCCTTCTACGCCAAGGAAAGAACCTTCCGGACACGGGACGAAGTCTTCAATCTTGTATCTTCATAGTCCTGGAGTCCGGCGGGAGGTATAGTCCGGCTATCCAAACAACTCCTAATCCGGGACTCCCTCAGTAGCCCCTGAACCTGGCTTCAATGACGATGAGTCCGGCGCGCAAAATGTCTTCGGCATTGCAAGGCGGGTTCCTCCTCCAAGTTCTTCAAGAAGATGAATAACACCAAAAAAAGTGTCCGGCTCTGCAAAATAAGTTTCCACGTATTGCCATATAGAGAATAATATTAACACAAATCAAATCTGCTGACGTATCCCACGGTGCATCATAACACTGCGGCCAAGCCTTCTGTATGGAATATTTTACTGTTCCACCGCTATACGTTCAACGAGGCGGTTTCCTTGGCACGTCTTATCGAAGCAGAGATCGTGCGCCCCTTTCAACGGGATTCTCATTAATACAGGCGTGGGTAACCCAAACGTGCCATTTTACCACGGCGTTTGAGAGGCAAGCGAGTTTTATTAGGCAAGTGGGGACGCATAACCGCATCCGCCACATAAGGGGATAAGGATCCACCTATTTACTTACGCCTTCTTCCTCCTCTGCCTATCCATCTCTTGCACTCTCGAGCTCCAGCGCCCAAGCTCGCGCTCCCCACCTCGACCTTCTCCAGCAATGTCCGGAGCGGGAGGCAAGTGGATGGTTTCCTCCGTTACGGAGAGCCAAATCAAAAAGCTTAGGGAGGCCGGATACCTGTCCAAGGACATCCCGCACCGGCTTCCCGAGGCAGGGCAACTTCTTCCTACCCCTAGGCCTGATGAGAGGGTAGTTTTCCTTCCCCATTTCCTCCGCGGACTGGGCTTTTCGCTCCATCCTTTTGTCCGGGGGCTCATGTTCTATTACGGGCTGGATTTCCACGATCTGGCCCCGAACTTTATCCTCAACATCTCGGCGTTTATCGTCGTGTGTGAGGCATTTCTCCGCGTCCGCCCCCACTTCGGCCTCTGGCTCAAGACTTTCAACGTCAAGCCCAAGGTGGTGTCCGGCACCCAGGCGGAGTGCGGAGGCGCTATGGCCGGCAAGATGGCCAACGTCCTCTGGTTCGAGGGCTCCTTTGTGGAGACCCTAAAGGGGTGGCAAGCCGGGTGGTTTTACATCACCGAGCCACGCGATCCGGAATGGATCGCAGCCCCCGAGTTCAGATCCGGACCCCCACGCGGCTTATGTCCTGGAAAGAGACGGGCCTGTCGTGGGGTAACGAGGGAGAAGTGACCGGACTGCAGACATGCATCCGGTCCCTGGTGAACAAGCCAATCAAGCTTGTGAATGTAATCCAGGTTAAGCTCGTCCGCCGGATCCTCCCGTGCCAACAACGGGATTTCACTTTGTGGGAATTCGACTCGGCGCGGCACCAAACCCTTAGTAGGCTCTTCGACACGACGTATGAAGACGTCTGGAAGGTGCTGACCAAAAGCGTTGAGTCCCCCGCATCCGCTTCCGAGGATCGCGGATACAGCTCCGGCGCGATGCCAGCGAGGTAAGCTATCCGTACCTTTGACAGGTTTTATCAAGCCTTTCTTCACAGATTAACTCTGTGTGGGATCGAAAAACTCCCTCTTATCTTTGACAGAAGTGGCTGAAGATAGCCGGACCAATCAACTGTCCGGCTCCTCTGCCCGAAGACCAAGCCCCAGCTCTTCTAGAGAAGCTGCTGGCTCCGGCACCTTATGTGGTGCCGGACAAGAAGGCCAAGAAGAAGAAGACCACCGGGACTCGAAAGAGTGCCCGCAACGTGGTGCTATCAGACTCATCATCTGGCGAGTCTGCGACGCCCTCCCCTCGTGAAAGCGAGGAGGAGGAAGAAGAAATCCCTCCCCCTCCAACGGGGGAAGGAAAGAAGAGGAAGGCCGCCCCAGCGGGGGTGGCTAAGGGGTCCAACAAGAGGAAGACCCCTCCGCCGGACTACTCCCCTGACTCCAACGAGGACGAGGAGGAGTGGCCGGAAAGGACCAAGCGTCCGGCGAAGTCGTAGGTATTCGGATACCAGAGTAACTCATGATATTTTTTTATTTGCACAGCTTTCCCTTATGTTGAATGTAATTGTGCAGGCCGCCCCGGGCAAGACTCGACGATTCGTCGAGTGGTTCCTTGGGTTCGTCGGACGTGAACTCTGTTCCGCCTGCCGTCTCCCCCTGCCGGGCAGACGACGCCGACGTGGCGTCCCGCCAAACTCCTGGGCAGGAGGAGGTAGTCCTGGAGGAGCCGCAAGGCAACCTCCCGGACACCAGGAGTGGAGGGGACAAGTCCCCCCAGGGCACCAAGTCCGGCTTTGTGTCGGTCACCGCGCCGGACTCAACAGTCCTGGCCCGCGGTAGGCAAACTCCTTCCAAGAGGAGCAAGCCGTCTGAGCCGGCGACCTCTGCCCAACCAGAGGAGTCGGACAACTTGCTGGAGGCGCTTGAAGGCGCCACCATTGACGAGGAGCACCGTACTGTTATGAGTACGGTGGTCCGAAGGGTTCAGTCCGCCAAGAGCGGACTGAATGAGGCTTGCGCTAGCCTTCTAACAGGCTTTCAGGTAAGCAAATAAAATGCTAAATTCATTGCCGCATAGACAGTAGCCCCTGATGCTCTGTTCGGTGTTCGGAAAGAAAGGCCGAATAGAGGATCTAATAATTATCGCAGGAGACTAACAAGAAGTCAAATATGCGTATGCAGGCTTCGCTGCTGTCCACCGCCGCATTAACTGTGCAGGTGGATGTCCTGAAAAAGGACCTTGAGCGGTCCGAGCGAGAGCTCGGTCTTGCCAGAGGGCAGCTCGAGGAGGAGGAAGGTAAGAAAGACCCTTAATAATAAAAATGTGCCCATGGAGAGGCTTGATTGTAGAAAATAACAGGAATACACTGCCTGATGTAGGGGCCGCGACGGAGGTGGCAACCCTGAGGCAGGCGCTTGCTGAGGCCGAAAAGAAGACGGCCGTGGAGCGCACCGAACGAGAAAAGCTTGGGATCCAATGCGGCGAGGTGCAGCAGAAGCTGCAAGCCCTCAAGGAAAAACATGAGGGTTTGGAGCTTGACGTGAAAACGCAAGCCATCGAACTCGCCTCTGCCGTTCAGGCCACCAAGAGTGCCAAGGCCGAAGCCCAGAAGGCCCTCCAAGAGTTGGAGGATGTGAAAAAGATAGCAGCGGGTAAGGCATTCTTAATGCGAAGTAGAAATATAAAAAATAAAATACCTGTTTCTTACCCGAATCCGGAGTTCTCCAGGGGTGTTTGTCGATCTTCCCCGCAGCGCATCCGACGCCGCCGCGTTCTACCGAGCTGAAGAAGGCAGCTCAGCGGAGAGTGTGTTCTGGTCTCAGTATTCTGAGGCCGGACACCCTGTGCCCTTGAGTGATCAGCTGAAGCAGCTGGTCGAGCTCCACAAGGCGGCCGAACAGGCCATGAAGGGCCTCCTAGTTCGGCTGTGGCTTGGGGAGGCCCTGCCTGGGAGCTACTTTGCGCTGGTGCGGCGGCTGGTGGAGGCCTTTCCACGGCTTGAGGTCATCAAGCGCTCTGCCTGCATTGAAGGTGCCCGGAGGGCCCTTGCTCGTGTGAGGGTACACTGGGGTAAGCTGAACGGCGAGAAGCTGGTGAAGGACGGGCCGCCGCCAGGGAAGGAACATCGCAAGCCCGAGAACTATTATGAGCAAGTTCTTGCCGGAGCCCGCCTTATTGCGGATGAATGTGCTAAGGATGTAATATTTCAATGAACTCGTTCGTTTGTATCCTGTGCGCTGAAAACTTGTTCATATGCGCTTTAAGCAATGCTTTGAATTTAAAATATTATTTTCTGTGCGGCCGTTTATCAGTAATTGAGAGATGGCGAGTCGTCGACTTCTGCCCCCATGCAGCTGGGGTGTTCGGGATAAACCTGAGGGCTCTTTTTCCCATAGTTGGGTCCTTCGAGGGAGGCCCTCAGCACAACGAACCAGGCAACCGGACTATAATGCTTGAACACTCTCACTTAGCCATAGAACTTTATAATTTTAAATTTCGGCTAAGCCCCTAGTTCGGAAGGCCGAATTCGGGGCACTATCCACGCCTTTAGCCGGTTTTAACCAGCTCTCCGCTCGAAGCGGCATAAGCCTTTAAGGACTTGAAAAAGCTCTCGAACAGTGACCGGTCTCACGCCCTATCATGACAGTCTGTTTTAGCTTTCTCCACTGAGGTGCTCACCCACATGACCTGGGGCACAATCGCAGCGGTTCTCCTAGTGCTACCTTAGCCGATAGAGCGGAACGTAAGGTACCAAAACATAGGAGCCGGGCAAACCCAACATATGACCAAAATCATGACTTGGAGCCGATGCATATAGTGCTATAAGTTTGGGGTGCCGCACTTGTGAAAGTGTACGGACTTCTCACGTCTAGATAAAAGGGTAATAAAGCCCCTGGCGTGGTTTGCCGTACCATGGTGTACGGGTGCGATCATGTTATGGGATAAACATATATAGTCAAAGAGGGTAATGCAGAAAATAGACATAAAGCTATGCATTGTTTATAAAGAGGCTATTCGAAGCCGGCCGTTACAAGTAGTGCGATAAGCAAAAAATACTAGACTATTTAACATGTCCTGGACAGGCGCAGGCCGCGGAAATTTGGAAACAGATATATCGCTCAAAATAGAGACCACCTGAGAGTTTCGTAGTGCGGCATAGCTTTGTCTGCTCTCCTGGGCCTTGTATCGTCTCTGCGGCAACAAGGCCGAACATGTTGTCCAGAATGTGGAGTCCTGAAAGTAAAAAAGGAAAAATCCGGCAGCCCCTAGTACGTTTTAAAGCCGTATTGTAGGCATGCCGTTACAGTGCCCCCTTCCCCTATGCCCATGGAATTTTAAGGGCATAACTGTGTACTCGAGGTACTAGCTCCGCGATGCTGCGATGGCTGGGGTTGGGGCCGTATTGCTACGCCTGATCCGATCGTGCCAAGTGGTCTTGTTGCAGGTTACTCCGGGCGCGCTTTGCATTGTCCGGCGTTTTAACGGCCGGACTGGAGAGTTGCCTTGAAAGGCTACTTTTTACTTCCGCTGCGAGGGCCACCGTGTGCTACTCCGTAGTGATGGAGCGTTCGGTGTTTCCGCTGACCGTAATTACTCCTCGAGGGCCTGGCATCTTGAGCTTGAGATATGCGTAGTGCGGAACCGCATTGAATTTAGCAAATGCAGTTCGTCCGAGTAGGGGGTGATAACCACTGCGGAACGGGACTATGTCGAAGATTAACTCTTCGCTTCGAAAATTATCCGGAGATCCGAAGACCACATCAAGTGTTATGGAGCCTGTACAATTGGCCTCTACACCTGGGATGACGCCTTTGAAGGTCGTCCTGGTGGGCTTGATCCTTGATGGATCTATGCCCATTTTCCGCACTGTATCCTGGTAAAGCAGGTTCAGGCTGCCACCGCCGTCCATGAGGACTCTTGTAAGATGGAATCTGTCGACGATTGGATCGAGGACCAATGCGGCAAAACCGCCGTGACGGATACTAGTGGGGTGGTCCCTTCGATCGAAAGTGATCGGGCAAGAGGACCAAGGGTTGAACTTTGGGGCGACTGGCTCCATCGCGTATACGTCCCGTAGCGCACGCTTCCTTTCCCTCTTGGGAATGTGGGTCGCGTATATCATGTTCACCATCCGCACTTGCAGGGGAAACCCCTTCTGTCCTTTGTTGTTCAGCGGCCTGGGCTCCTGCTCATCATCGTTGTCCAGCCCCTTGTTTTTATGTTCGGCTCTTAACTTGCCTGCCTGCTTGAACACCCAACAATCTCTGTTGGTGTGATTGGCTGGATTTTCGGGGGTGCCGTGAATCTGGCACGAGCGGTCGAGTATTCTGTCCAAATTGGACGGGCCCTGGTTATTCTTTTTAGATGGCTGTTTCTGCTGACCGGATTTATAGCCTCTGAATCCGGCATTTACTGCCGTATCCTCATTGATGTCGCTGCTAACGTGGCGCTTTTGATTGTTTCGACATGACCTGCCACTTTTGTCCTTGGTATCCGGATTAGCAGTCTTCTTTGATAGGTTGTTGCTACGAGCTAGCCAGCTGTCTTCGCCCGCGTAAAAGCGGGTCATGAGTGTCGTGAGGGCTGCCATGGATTTCGGCTTTTCCTGTCCCAGGTGCCGGGCGAGCCATTCTTCGCGGATGTTATGCTCGAAGGCCGCTAGGGTCTCTGTGTCCGGACAGTCGACTATCTGATTTTTCTTTGTTAGGAACCGTGTCCAGAATTGCCTGGCCGATTCGTCTGGCTGCTGAATTATGTGGCTTAGGTCATCAGCGTCCGGCGGTCACACATAAGTGCCCTGGAAGTTGTCAAGGAATGCAGCTTCCAGGTCCTCCCAAGAACCGATTGAATTTGCTGGCAAGCTGTTAAGCCAATGCCGAGCTGGTCCCTTAAGCTTAAGTGGGAGATATTTGATGGCGTGCAGGTCGTCGCCGCGTGCCATATGGATGTGAAGGAGATAATCCTCGATCCAAACTGCCGGATCCGTCGTACCATCGTACGACTCGATATTGACGGGTTTGAAACCCTCTGGGATTTGATGATCCATTACTTCGTCTGTGAAGCATAACGGGTGTGCGGCGCCCCTGTACTGGGCTATGTCACGACGCAGCTCGGAAGAGCTGTGCTTGTTGTGTTCGGCCTGGCCGGGCTTATTGTGTCCGGACTGAAAATCGTCACGTGTTGGGCGTCCGCGCGATCCATAGATCGATCTTGTCTGCCTTGCTTTGTCCTCCAGTACGTCTCGCAGGTCTGGCTCGTTTTCTTGTGCCCTAGCCGAACGGCCCCTGGGCATGGTTGGTTTGAAGGTTCGACGGGCCTCTCTGTCGCGGCCGCAAGGTGGCCGGTCTGCCATGTCATTTGCTTCATCCTCTGATTGGGGGAGCGGCCTGCGCTTAGGATAATTTTTGGAGGAGCGCCCGAGTTCATACTCTTCGGCCGCAAGGACGTCTGTCCATCTGTTAGCTAGCAAATCTTGATCAACCCTAAGCTGTTGCTGCTTTTTCTTTAGGCTGTTGGCCGTGGCAATAAGCATGCGTTGAAAACGCTCTTGTTCGGCAGGGTCTGATGGTACGACGAATTCGTCGTCGTCGAGGCTTGCCTCGTCTTCGGAGGGAGGCATATAGTTATCATCCTCAACCTCTTGTTCTGCCGCTTTCTCATGAAGGCTGGCTTCTCCATCTTCCCGTGCTGAGTCTTGCTGGGGTTGGTGCTCTTCGGCGGTATCCGGGGTAGTATTATCCCCCGTGCCGGAATCACCATTCTTGCTTTGGCGGGATTTAGAGCGGTGCCGCTGACTCCGGCGTTTGGGAGGCTTTTTCGAGGTGCCATCCTCCGTTGTTCCATCGCCATCTCCGTCTTTCGGAGCGTCCACCATGTATATGTCATATGACGAGGTGGCGGTCCAGCGCCCTTCAGGTGCTGGTTGTTGTTCGTCTCCTCCTTCGTCGTCCATACCGTCGAAGTCTTCGGAGCCGAAGTCGAGCATGCCGGTTAAGTCGTCGACAGTGGCTATTAAGTGGGTGGTGGGTGGGCTTTGAATTTCTTCATCGTCCGAATCCCAACCTCGCAGACCATAATCCGGTCTGGGCTCTCCTGACAAAGAGAGAGACTTGAGGGAATTCAGGATGTCACCAAAAGGTGAGCACTGAAAATGTCTGCGGCGGTGAACTCCATTACAGGCGCCCAATCAGATTCGATCGGCAGGGGCGTGGAAGGCCCGGAGTTCGGAGAAGAGTCTGGCTCCTCGGAGTCATGGGCAACGCGGAGTGCGGGACCGGCGTTCGGCTCAATTGCCTCGTTGCAGCCCCTGAGGTGACGTCCAACCGTTCTTCCTCAACGAACGTAGCGGGCTCCGAATCAAGGATCGGGGCCGGAGCGTATGCGGCCTCCAGGACACTGTTCGGGAGCAGAGCTATATCATGCCCTTCTTGACAGTGCGGCACGCTTGGCTGTGGCTCGAATCCGTCAAAGATCAAGTCTCCGCGGATATCCGCCGTGTAGTTTAAGCTTCCAAACCTGACTTGATGGCCAGGAGCGTAGCTTTCGATCTGCTCTAGATGGCCAAGCGAGTTGGCTCGCAGAGCGAAGCCGCCGAAGACGAAGATCTATCCGGGGAGAAAAGTCTCACCCTGGACCTCATCGCCGTTGATGATCAAAGGAGCCATCGAACCTAAAGGCGATGACATAGAGGAACTCTCAACGAAAGCACCAATGTCGGTGTCAAAACCGGCGGCTCTCGGGTAGGGGGTCCCGAACTGTGCGTCAAGGTCGGATGGTAACAGGAGACAAGGGACACTTTATTTTACCCAGATTCGGGCCCTCTCGATGGAGGTAAAACCCTACTCCTGCTAGATTAATATTGATGATATGGGTAGTACAAGAGTAGATCTACCACGAGATCAAGGAGGCTAAACCCTAGAAGCTAGCCTACGGTATGATTGTGTATGAAGATGGTTCTATGATGAAGTTGGCCTACGGACTACAACCCTCCGGTTTATATAGACACCGGATAGGGTTAGGGTTACACAGAGTCGGTTACATTGGTAGGAGATCGCGAATATCCGCACGCCTAGCTTGCCTTCTACGCCAAGGAAAGAACCTTCCGGACACGGGACGAAGTCTTCAATCTTGTATCTTCATAGTCCTGGAGTCCGGCGGGAGGTATAGTCCGGCTATCCGAACACCCCCTAATCCGGGACTCCCTCAGCTGCCCTAGAGACTCTTTTTCCCGAGCCCTTGCTCCGGTTTTTTTTTCTCTCTCGCCGGTCGTTTTGATCGGCGTTTTTCTTTTTGGTTTTCCGATCTAATCTTGATCGGTTTGCATCGACCCCCGTGCGCCTCTACTTCAACCCCGGCGAGACCAGCCGGCGTCTCCTCCCACCCGGCGGCCACGCGCGACGAAGCTGCCCGTCAGGGCCAGCCGCCGTCCGCGCACCGGTCCACCCGTCGCCCTGCGCCGGCCGTCACCGCCCTGCTCCGACCGGGAAACCTGCATCGCCCGGAACTGGCGCCTCGCGCCATGCGATGGCCAATCATAGCCTTCGTTCGCGCGCCGGCCACCCGTCGATCCACGTCACCCACCTCCGCCGCGTCTGCACGGTGGTCCGGTGGTCTACCTCGCCGGCCTCGTCCTCGACTGCATCAGGACGGCTGCGTCAGGCTCGTCGGCTGCCTCAACTCGGGCACCGCTGCTCTGTTGGTCGCTCGGGTCTCACTGCCCGGGCGCCGGCGCTGCTTTGGCAGCCCAGGTGTCGGTGCTGACAAACTCGTTTGCACGATGTCCCACACCGTCCGTCGTTGCCGGCCTCCTCCCGGACTCCGCCACCACCCTGCCTCCACCAACCGGCGTCCCCGACCTCGCACGTGATCGGCTTGATCACCCGCTCGCTGTCGCGATCTGCCTCATCTACGCCGCGCGACCGACCTGGCCCATTGGTTACGCGCGCCTCCGCAGGTCCCATGAAGATTGTCCCCGAGTTCAGCGCGCCCCTCCGCTGATCGTGCAACGGGCTGCCGTTGCGTCGCCCCGTCGGGCCGCAGCGCCACCACCCCATGGTTCTCCTCGCGGCTGCATCGACTCGTGCATCGCCGCTGTGTTGCCCGTACGGGCCATAGTGCCGCAATACGCGGTCCCAGCCGCCGCCCCAAGGCCGTCCCCGCGGTTGCACCCACCCGCGCTCTGCCGCTGCATCGCCCCTTCGGGCCGTACGCCGCGGCCCGCTGTCCCCGCCGCCGCCCAGAGGTCTTCCTGCCGTCGCCCCTTCAGGAAGTAGCGTCGCGGCCCGCGGTCCACTCCGCCGTCACCGCACGTCGACCTCTCGTGGTATGTGCCGTCCCATCTCCCTTGGCGCGGGAACGCCACCGTCCGCGCCGATCTTCGTCACGTTGTCAGGGTTCTTCGCCTACTTCGAGCACCGCCGCCGCGCTCCTAGCCTAGCCGCCGACGCCGTTGTCAGGCCGCCGCCGCTACCCCATAGCTGCCGCAGTCGCCCGTCCATCTCCTTCGTCTTTGTCCAGCACCAGCACATCGTCAACGTCGCCGTCATCTACCCTGACCACTTCGTCTACTCCGACCACCGTTGGTGACATTGGCCCTGCGCCAATGGACACCGCAATCGTCGTCGAGTTCTTTTCTGCTGGCCTCTTCGACTTCTCTGACATGGCGTACAGCACACGCTTAGACGAAGAGGAAGCAAATGCCTTTTTCGTCGCCACCGCGGCCTTCACCACTTTCTTCGCCGTCGCGGCTCTCGCCTCACGCGCGGACTCCACCAAAGATCTGGGCTGCCACGCGGCCTTCCCGGGGCGGACCGGATCACCAGAAGTGGCTCGGCGCAAGACGCGCCTCCTCCCTGAGGCCAGAGGGTCGACAGCCCCGGCCTCCTCCGACGACGATGACTCGTCGGCCGACTCTTCAACAAGAGGAGCCCCGGTGCCGGCACTAGTGGCCTCCCCGGCGGCCTTCGCCCACCTGGCGACCTCCTTCTCCTCCGCGGCCTTCGCTGCTTTGTCCTCCACACCGCCGGCGCTGCCGGCCTCCTCGGTGGCGCGTTTTGCCTCTTCCACCCTGGCGGCAATATAGTCTAGCTCTGTCGGGGAGGTGTCCTGGATGAGCCGTGGCTCGGTAGTGGCATACCTCTCGTGCAACGTATCGAAGAATTCCAACACTTGGAGCTCGTCCGACTCGACCCAGTTTGGGTCGAGGCTGTGTGCGTTGAAGTCCGGCATCATGGCGATGATCTCGGACTGTACCACCCCCGCCGGCAACTTAAAGACAGGCTCCTTCGCGACCTTGCCAGCCTTCGCTGCGTCCCTCTCGGCCTTGCCGGACCGCTCGACCTCGCCCTCGTCATTGACTTCGAGCTGGAAGAGCCGCTGGCAGAGATGGGTGTGCCTCGGCACCGTCAGGTTGTGATCGAGGCCAGGACGAAGCCTCATGATGTCAGCAGCATTCGTGTAAAGCTAGGCCGGCCTCACCTTATCGTGCAGAGGAGAGATTCGGCGGCGGATGAAGTCCGCCCCGATCATCTCAAGGGTGAGCCCGGCCTGGGTAAGCCGAAGAATCCTTGTGGTGGCGACCCTGAGCTTCGTGTTGTCAGCATCGAGGTCGCTCCAATCGTTTCCTCGAACCGGCGGCGCGTCGTGGACCCGGCAAAAGGCCGGCGGGTTCTCCTCCTCAATCCAGCACCACCGGGCCCGCCATTCTTCCCACCTCTCCTTCGTGGCGCCGTCCGGGTACGCCCCCTTGGACCTCGAGATCCAGGTGACACAACCAGTAATGGCGCCGCCCTTTTGGATCCGAGGGGTGAAGTAATGGCGAAAAAGCGACGTGCTGGAGTGCACCCCGGCGAAGCCCTCGCATAGGTGCGCAAAGAGAGCCATGCACGCCACGGCGTTCGGAGTGAGATCCAGAAGGCGGAAACCGTAGCTACGCATGACGTCATTGAAGAAATCAGAGAAGGGAGGACAAAGCCCGCAGGAGAAATAGTCGACGAAGAAGGGGTATCGGTTCGGGGTAGGCCCGGCGCTGGCCGGGACGACGCACGTAGCTGGATGCCCCGTCGTTGCTCCTCCCATCTTCACTCCCCACAGGGCTTTGAATAACTCTCGGAGCTCAGGCACCCCGACCGTCGAATGGTGGAAGTAGGCGAACTGCGCCCATCGCACCACCAGCTCACTCTCCGGCTGCTCCGCCGCTCCATCGTCTTTGGCTGCTCCTTTTCCTCTGGTGGATTTGGGCGCCATAGCAGCTGCGAGGAGCGAGAGGGCGGAAGATGGCGGAGGCGCGGCGGCGATGGATGAAGCTTAGGGGGTAAGGAGAAGAAGGCGGTGGCTCTGAGATTGGAAGAGGACACATAGAGGGTAAAGTGAGCAGCGCACCCGCGGTTATTCCTTTTTACGGGGAAGGCGCGGGCCACCTCCTTTCCCATTAACTGCGACGTGACGCATGCGTGCGGGAACCGTCCCACGCATGCCCCCCACGTCACGCGCGCTCCTCCACGACGCACGTTCAACGCGGGTCGTGGGGAAGCGCCACTGACGAAGTTTTACCGTGATAAAAACCGCCCCACCTGCCCACGCCATTTTTGGGCCTGACCCAACAACGTGTTGCGCTTATGTGTGGCCCAGGCCTGGGGGCTCCTGTCGGTGTACAAAAGTAGGGGCTCTCCTTTTGACCCCTTTACTTGTGCACGGGCAGTCGAAGCCACACGCCACGGCCGCGCTTGGCAAGGCAGGGGAGGTGAACCAAGGTGAATTCAAGACAAGCAAGGCAACGCCAAGACCAAGACCACAGAGAGCAGAGGGACCAAGCAGGTTCCCCCGGCAAGATCCTTGCCGGGGCGGCCTCTGCGGCCCCGGCAAGACCCTTGCCGGGGCAGCTCGCCCCAACACCAACGGAGCGAGCCACCCTTGAGCCTACGTCTTCCAACACCATCAACTGCATTGGGCCAGGGCTCGGGAAGCACCTCCATGGCGGCATGCAGATCTTTGTGAAGACAAGGAACAACACTCTTAATCAGAAGAGAGAGGGACGACGAGCCTCGGCAAAATCCTTGCCGAGGGAATCCACAAGGCCCACGGCAAGATCCTTGCCGGGGACGACCGTAACGCCGTGACAAGACCCTTGCCGGTGCCCCAGCAAGGCCCTTGCCGGGAGCGTCCGCGAGGCCGCAGCCAGGCCCGCACACACCTAGCTTTCCACCGCCAATCCCATGCAGCTGCCAGCCCACCAGCCGGGCAGGCACCTGCGTGTCAACGCGGGGCTCCTTCGCCAACTCAGCACGTGCCTACGTGGTGGCATGCAAACCTTCCTGAAGGCTCCACCACAGCGCCACCTCAGCTGCTTGCCTGCCTACATGGCGCCGCCGCCTCGTTGGTCCAGGCGCGTGTCAAGACGAGGCAAAGCGGCAGTAAAGCGGAGGGGACACGTCGGGGGCGCATTTAATGCGTTTTGTCCTGTAATGACTAGCAATAAGCATAGCCACAGTACCCCGATGCCACCTCCTGGTGCCACTGTGGCGATCCCTTTTGCCTATAAAAGGAGACCCAAGGCATCCATGAGAAGGATTCGGACTATTGGACAAGTTACGCCCCCTATAACTAGTTCGAGCTCCTCAAGAACACAGATATACACATCCAAGCAGGACTAGGGTATTACGCATCTATGCGGCCCGAACCTGGGTAAATGACCCGCGTGTTTACACTTACTGTTGATCCTCCTCTCCTCACCAATTCCAGCTCCCCACAACCATAGTAGGGATCCTTGTTGTACCCATAGGTGTCGCTTTCTACCGACAACAACTCATGTCAATGGCTAGGAAACTTAACCATCTTTGATTCAACGAGCTAGTCAAGTAGAGGCATACTAGTGACACTCTGTTTGTCTATGTATTCACACATGTACTAAGTTTCCAGTTAATACAATTCTAGCATGAATAATAAACATTTATCATGATATAAGGAAATATAAATAACAATTTTATTATTGCCTCTAGGGCATATTTCCTTCAGTCTTGACCATATCACATCACAACATGCCATGCAAAAACAAGTTAGACGTCCTCTACTTTGTTGTTGCAAGTTTTACGTGGCTGCTACGGACTGAGCAAGAACCGTTCTTACCTACGCATAAAAACCACAATTATATTTTGTCAAATATGTGATGCTTTAACCTTCACAAGGACCGGGCATAGTCACACTCGATTCAACTAAAGTTGGAGAAACTGACACCCTCCAGCCACCTGTGTGCGAAGCACGTCTGTAGAACCAGTCTCGCGTAAGCGTACGCGTAATGTTGGTCTGGGCCGCTTCATCCAACAATACCGCCGAAGCAAAGTATGACATGCTGGTAAGCAGTATGACTTGTATCGCCCACAACTCACGTAGTAATTTCAAAAAAGTTCCTATGCACACGCAAGATCATGGTGATGCATAGCAACGAGAGGGGAGAGTGTTGTGCACGTACCCTCGTAGACCGTAAGGGGAAGCGTTATATCAACGCGGTTTGTGTAGTCGTACGTCTTCACGATCCGACCGATCCTAGCACCGAACGTATGGCACCTCCGTGTACAGCACACGTTCAGCTCGATGACGTCCCTCGTACTCTTGATCCAGTTGAGGCCGAGGGAGAGTTTCGTCAGCAAGGCGGCGTGATGACGGTGATGATGAAGTTACCGACGCAGGGCTTCGCCTAAGCACCGCTACGATATGAACGAGGTTGAATATGGTGGAGGGGGCAATGCACACGGCTTGGAACAATCAACTTGTGTGTCCTAGGATGTCCCCCCCGGCCTTGGTGCGCCCTAAGGAGAGGAGGAATCCTCCTCCTAGTAGGAGTAGGGTTCATCCTTTCCTAGTCCTACTAGGAAGGGGGAAGGGGGAAGGAAGGAGAGGGAGAGGGAGAGGGAAAGAGGGGCAGCGCCCCCTCCCCTAGTCCAATTCGGACTCCCCATGGGAGGCGGTGCGCCACCTCCTGGGTTGCTGCCCTCTCTCTCCCCTAAGGCCCACTAAGGCCCAATACTTCCCCGGGGGGTTCCGGTAACCCCTCCCGCACTTCGGTTTTCTCTGAAACATCTCCGGAACACTTCCGATGTCTGAATATAGCCGTCCAATATATCAATCTTTATGTCTCGACCATTTTGAGACTCCTCGTCATGTCCGTGATCACATCCGGGACTCCGAACTGTCTTCGATACATCAAAACACAAAAACTCATAATACCGATCGTCACCGAACGTTAAGCGTGCGGACCCTACGGGTTCGAGAACTATGTAGCCATGACCAAGACACGTCTCAAGTCAATAACCAATAGCGGAACCTAGATGCTCATACTGGCTCCTACATATTCTACGAAGATCTTTATCGGTCAAACCGCATAACAACATACGTTGTTCCCTTTGTCATCGGTATGTTACTTGCCCGAGATTCGATCACCGGTATCTCAATACCTAGTTCAATCTCGTTACCGGCAAGTCTCTTTACTCGTTCTGTAGTGCGTCATCCCACAACTAATTCATTAGTCACATTGCTTGCAAGGCTTATAGCGATGTGCATTACCGAGAGGGCCCAGAGATACCACTGCAACACTCGGAGTGACAAATCATAGTCTCAATCTATGCCAACTCAACAAGAACCATCGTAGACAGCTGTAGAGCACATTTATAATCACCCAGTTACGTTGTGAAGTTTGGTAGCACACAAAGTGTTCCTCCGGTATTCGGGAGTTGCATAATCTCATAGTCATAGGGACATGTATAAGTTATGAAGAAAGCAATGGCAATATACTAAACGATTAAATGCTAAGCTAACGGAATGGGTCAAGTCAATCACATCATTCTCTAATGATGCCATCCCGTTATTCAAATGACAATCATGTCAATGGCTAGGAAACTTAACCATCTTTGATTCAACGAGCTAGTCAACTAGAGGCATACTAGTGACACTCTGTTTGTCTATGTATTCACACATGTACTAACTTTCCAGTTAATACAATTCTAGCATGAATAATAAACATTTATCATGATATAAGGAAATATAAATAACAACTTTATTATTGCCTCTAGGGCATATTTCCTTCAATTAACACTGAGTTGCATGACTGCACTTGCCTCGAGTGGCAACACACCGGAAACCATGTGACCATGCCATACTTTTCTTAGCCTCCCAACCCAAGATAAACATGCACCCATATTTGCATGAATATTACTCAGTGGCAAGATTCAAGGCTGCATATGCAACTCCAATTCCAGCACTTACAGATCAGTCTCAGTGGCCTGAAGAAAATTGAATTTTTCCATGGGTCCTCCCCTCACAAAAAGAAAGGCTGGCAGGCCTAAAGAGAGTAGATTCAATGCATGGTTTGAGAAAGGTGGGAATAGTAAAAAGGAGAATGGGAAGAAGGATGCAAAGCCAAAAATGTCCCAAAAAGGTAACAAAAATAGATGCAAGCTGTGCCAGGAACTTGGGCACTGAAAAGGATCTCCAAAATGTCATTACATCCTGAAAGGCCAAAGTATGTTTATGTTTGTTTTTTTATTTCGATATTGTTTTTAATTACTAGGCAAATTACAAGCATTGTTTTCCAGGTGGAAGCTTGGAAGTCAACCCATTGTTGTTGAAGATTGCTGGGCAATCAAAAGGGCAAGAATCGATGGCTGTAGAAAAAAGAGAAGTTTTGGTGAAAGTGTGCACACCGAACCAGACTTCGATGTTATGGTGCAAGATGAACCTGAGTTGCATGATGTTGTGGTGCAAGATGAGTCAAACATGGACGGTGTTGTGTTGCAAAATGAGCCAAACTTGGATGATGCTGGGGTGCAAAATGAGTAAGATGTGGTGCAAAATTAGCAAGGCTTGGATGTGGGGCAAAATGAGCAGAATGTGGTACAAACTAGAACTGCAATTGATGCGGCTGATGTGCAAGCTGAACCTATATTGGACGTTGTGTTACAAATTGAAGCCGTTGTAGTTGATGTTGTGGAAACTAAGCCTCTTTTAGATGTTGTGGTGCCAAGTAAAGCCGTCCTAGATGGTCCAGTCTAGAAAACCAGGAGCTTGAGTGAACTAGACGTTGTACCTGTCGTGGGATCAACAAGTGCCAAGAAAAAGAAGAAGAAATCGAGTGGTAAGAAGAAGTAGAAGTGAAATATTGTTCTTTTCTGATTAAAAAAACTTGCCTGGATTTGTGTAAAAAACTTTCCAGAATTTGTGTAATGCTATTTTTACTTTGATGGGTATTTGTGTAACTCAATTCAAATTCTGGCCGAATTTCAAATTTGAGCCAAAATTCAAATTTGGAGCTGTTTAGTTAGGGTATTGATGTTACAATGATTTTCCAAATATTATGCATGTTAGGTGATCAATCCGATGACTTCTTGTTGAGTGAAACACTAGTCATGAAAAATGTGCTCCAAATGAGCTCCAAAGCTAGGATAAACACCCCATTTGCAAGCAAATTTTTTTCCAACCTTCTCTAAATGAGCCAGAAATCAAACCATGAATTCTAGTGTGCAAATATAGAGTCCATGCCCAATATTGGATCGTTTGGATAAACTATGACATGCTTAACCCTAAACCCTAGCCTGAATCCCACACAACCTCGTTCCTGATAGCTCGATTTTGTGAAGGGTTTTTCATGAATATACCCGTAGACCAGGTTTCTTATTTTTTTCTAGCAACCTAGTAACATAAAACGATGATGGGTGCAAGTTTCATATTTTTCTGATTTCTTTAAAATTAGTTATGGTCAACCTAGCCCTCATAACCCCTTAAAAAACCCTCCTAACTGCTTCAAAACCCCTCAAACCCTAGCCAAAACCCCGCATCCTTCTGGCCCGTTGGATATCTGCGAATGGACGGTGTGGATCAAGCACTAGGGCAACGTCAGCAATCCGAGTGAGGCGCTCTGATTGGCCGTAATCGACAACGCTGGATAACTCCCCCAACTATTTCTGACAGTTGGATCGCTGTGCGTCGAACAGTGTGGGTCAGCCTGCAGTGCCACATCAGCGATCCGCGTGAAGCTTGTTCGGCGCTACGATTGGCTGGATTTGAAAACGCCTGTTTTTTTGTGCTTTGTTTATTCTGTGCTTGAGGGTGGGCTGCTACCATGCATGCGCGCTGTTGGGCTGTGGTAAAGAAGCCCACCCATTGGACCTTTGGAGCGAACGTTACCACACCTCCCTTTAGCCGCCCAACCAGCAGGCTACACTGCCATGCATGCGAGCGACCAGCCTATGATGCATGCATGCACGGGCGACACACACAGAGAAGACCTAGCAGGCATGAACCCTCGATCGACGGCACAGCCGCGTGCGCTGAAATGTCATAGCCTGGCTATTGATGCAGCCTTGGGTTTCCCACGCGCGTGTACACACTCCCGATGCCACCCAACGCCGCCCGCTCATTACTTCCAGCCGGTGTGAAACCAGTCAAAAAACACATCGCAGTGGGGCTATTAAAGCCACCTATCATCTTCCTCCTCCTCTCACACCCTCATCCATCTCTCATCCTCTCCCTCCTGCATCTGTCCTTCTTCTCACCACAAACAACCCCAACTAGGCCGCAAAAGCCATGAAGTACATCAGGCCATCCTACCACTTTCCCCTCACCGTGCCGGAGAGGCTCTACCCCACCGGGGTGTACGTCGAGAACACACGTCGTGTGTGGCGATGTCAAGATGGAGGGGCACAAGGGAGTTGACCAACTTCTTCCTTGGGGCCGGCTACCGCCACCTCCCCCGACGCCGGCGACGGCGCCCGGACGGGACCCATAAGGGGGCCCATCGATGGCGGCCTGAGACCGAGGGCCGGCATCTTTCTAACAATATAACGTAGCGCCATCAGGTTCGTCAAGTTTATTAGAGCTGTCGGCGGCGGCGACAGAATCTAGGGCTTCGCCATCTGCTTCTTCTTGCCTCATTTCCTTCCACAGGCAGTACGAGGCTTATTACAAGCACAAGGCCGATGACCCCACGGGCTAATTACAATCTTCTTTCGGCCGGTCCGAGTCCATCTCCATCGCAAGTTGTAGCGTTGGCCCATACATACATACATACATACATACATGGCCCAATTTCTTCTGCGAATGCCTGTCGCGCTTGGCATGGCCGTCCAGACACTGTGGTGGTGGGACGACCCTGAGTTCGGGGACCTCCTAACCTTTTTTTATTTTTTGAGTCTGAACACACTTTATAACTACTCAATAATGTTCATGAGGCCGGGAGCTCCTAACTGAGAGCGCCGGTTCGGCTTAATGGCGCCTGAAGGCGATGTTACTGGGCCGGCCGAGCAAAACTTCAATAAAGTACATCTATTTGTGGATCAAACTCACGCCGTCACACAACCTGACCTAATAACATGCTAGCGACCAATTGAAGGGCGAATTAATTAAGAACATTTATAGCTGCACACTTTGATCAACGAGCTAGTCAAGTAGAGGTATACTAGTGAATAATAAACATTTATCATGATATAACGAAATACATAATAACTTTATTATTGCGTCTAGGGCATATTTCCTTCAGTTTTGACACCCAAAGTCACGCATGTGTTGTGTACGCTGAAGTAGCCCCCGCGCAAAATTGAGTGGTCGGTGGATGCAACTTCTATGGTGACTCGGGGAGCTATGAATAATGATGCAGCCCCGAGCCCGACCAATAGAAGGATCTCTATGTCTCTCCTCTGAACCTTACGACGGAGAGGTCAGTACAGGGATGTCCACTCTGAACCTTGCGACGGAGAAGTCAGTACAGGGATGTGCTTGTTATAGCAATCATTTATTTTCCTAGTCATGTTTTGAACTGTTGGGAGATTATAGTTCATGCTCTGCTCACGCACGCTGGAGGCAACCATGGTAGAGTCATCAAAGTGGCATCTCGATAAAGTGAGGCACTATATTGTATATATATGGTCTAATTAACCAAGCAACTCTTTTCTTAATGAATGCATGAATCTTGTCGTTTCGAAAAGAAAAGAAAAATGTATGAACCGTCCAGAAGGAGGAGACCTGAATAGAAATGAGCGTCGTGCATCCTCAGATAGCTGAATAAAAAATTATGAGGACCTTTCAATAAAAGTAGTAGTATAGGTGAGCAGCTGAAAAAAATGGGGCGTGAAATCCTAAAATTTGGATCTGAAAAAATGGAAATGAGAACTATAAGGACTTTTTGTAAAATCAGTTGAACTCGTGAGGGGCAAAAAGACTGTAATCACCAAAAAGTTGGTAGGGGTAAGGATATGAAAAGATGAAAATGAAAATATGAGGACCTTTCGACAAAAAATAGTAGTATACGTGAGGGGCTGAAAAGATAGCGCGTGGAATTCCTAAAATTTTGGATTAAGAACGGTAAAAAATTCCTATAATTTTGGATCTGAAAATAAGAATGGTAAAAAAAATGTTAATCGTGCATCCTCAGATAACTGAATAAAAAATTATAAGGACCATTCTATAAAAATTGCAGTATACGTGAGGGGCTGAAAAGATGGGGCGTGAAATCATAAAATTTTGGATCTGAAAATATGAAAATAAGCACTATAAGGACTTTTCTATAAAATCAGTTAAACTCGTAATCACCAAAAAGACGGTAGTGGTATGGATCAGAAAAAAGATGAAAATGAAAATATGAGAACCTTTCAATAAAAGTACTAGTATACGTAAGGGGCTGAAAAGACGACATGTGAAATCCGAAAATTTTGAATCTAAAAATAAGAACTAATTTTTAGAAGAATCAATAAATAAAATAGAGGGTTTGTGCGAGAAGCTAGAGCGGAGGCCGTTTACTTTTGAAGGTGCCAAAAATTGAAAAAAGATGACCGCAACCAACATGCAATTTTTATATCATCCAATCACCGGGTGTCTCCGAAGGGACAACTTAAGTAGCAGCACGGGGCTTATAAGCTGGTCCCGCTCAACCTCGCTAGCCGATATGGGACTAAAGGAACCAGCGTTTTGCGTGGGGACTGCCCAGCAAGCGATGCAGCTTCGATCCCCCGAGTTATTGGCCAGTGCTAGAAATCATCCGGCGTGGCCTTCTGCGCCGCTTAGGGTTCGCGGCGCTCGCGTAGCGGGCCGGCCCAACAGCCTCCTCTAAAAACGATCGTGGGAGAAAAATATTTGCAGGTTGTTGGACTCGAACCAACGAACGAGTGTACGCGGCCGAAAGAAACAGCGCAGCAAACCACTCCACCAGGACCACGTTGCTGTCTACAATAAAACCCAAGCTATTTAATACTCCTCCTAGTACAGCATTAACATCAATACTCCTAAAAAACAGCATTCACATATATTATGTACCATATAAATCATTTCAAAAAAGAAAACATACAAATGAAAAAGAAAAATCATAGATTTGAAATAAAAGTTCAATTTTTAAAAACGTTCATAGAATTCGAGAAAAGTTCATCAAATTTTTAAAAAGAATACGAATTTGAAAAACTAGTTCAACGATTCTGAAAAATAGTTCACAAATTTGAAAAAGTCCATCGATTTTGTAGAAAAGTTCATCGAAAAAGTAGTTCAAAATATGGAAAAAGGTCATCAATTTTGAAAAAAGTTCATCGAATTCGAAAAAAGTTCAACAAATTTGAAAAAAGTACATCCAATTCGGAAAAAGTTCATCAAAATTTTTTAAAAAAAATTATAGAATTTGAAAAAAAAATTCATCGAATTTCAAAAAAGTTCATGGATTTTCAAAAAAAGTTCACAAATTTAAAGAAAATATTTCACAAACTTTAAAAAACGGCGCAATAAAGAAAACAAAATTGATGAAGGAAAAAGAAAAATAATAAACGGAGTTGAAGAACGAAATAAAAAGGAAAAATGAACTATGTCAATAGATGCGGGTGTATAGCCTGATGGTTATACCTGGTCCGCGTTCACTGCAAGGAGGCGCGAGAGGAAATGTTGGCTGCTATCCAAGTTGCCAATACCAGGAAGCACAACTTTCAAGACTTCATGGAGACTTTCATTACTGCTGCCACTCGCATTGCAGATGTGATCGACTTGGACGAGTTCGTCGCTCCTTCCAGTCCTCCGCCTGAGGAATAAGACTTTTATGCTTCACTTTAAATTTGCCTCAGAATGCCGAGTGGATTTTGTAACCGTTAAACTGTGTCGAGCTGAAGGCTCGAGTACTTTGATCTGCGGTCTGGGACCTTTGGGTCTTATCCGAACTTGATTTATCATTGAATATCTTCATGAATTATCTGTCGAGTGGAAACTGTTCCTCACTCGAAATAACCTTGTATTGGTGGTGCAGCTCCGAAGGAGAAGGTAACAGTCAACTTGCACCTCGTCGTCCTTACGAATTAGGATTTGTTCCATACTTAGGCGAGTACTAGACTGCAGCTAAGCCTCCGAGTGAGAGATTTGCTCTCTACTCGGTAGGAATTTGAATACTTAGGCGAGTACTGGACTGCAGCTAAGCCCTCGAGTGGGAGGTTTGCTCTCCTCTCGGTAGGATTTTAAACACTTAGGCGAGTACTGGACTGCAGCTAAGCCCCGGAGTGGGAGGTTTGCTCTCCACTCGGTAGGATTTTAAACACTTAGGCGAGTTCTGGACTGCAGCTAAGCCTCCGGGTGGGAGGTTCGCTCTCCACTCGGTAGGATTTTAAACACTTAGGCGAGTACTGGACTGTAGCTAAGCCCCCGAGTGGGAGGTTTGCTCTCGACTCGGTAGGATTTTAAACACTTAGGCGAGTACTGGACTGCAGCTAAGCCCCCGAGTGGGAGGTTTGCTCTCCACTGGGTAAGATTTTAAACACTTAGGCGAGTAATGTACTGCAGCTAAGCCTCCGAGTGGGAGGTTTGCTCTCCACTCGGTAGGATTTTAAACACTTAGGTGAGTACTGTACTGCATCTAAGCCTCCGAGTGGGAGGTTTGCTCTCCACTCGGTAGGATTTTAAACACTTAGGCGAGTACAAGACTGCAGCTAAGCCCCTGAGTGGGAGGTTTGCTCTCCACTCGGTAGGATTTAAAACACTTAGGCGAGTACTAGACTGTAGCTAAGCCCCTGAGTGGGAGGTTTGCTCTCCACTCAGTAGGATTTTAAACACTTAGGCGAGTACTGGACTGCAGCTAAGCCTCCGAGTGGGAGGTTTGCTCTCCACTCGGTAGGATTTTAGACACTTAGGCGAGTACTGGACTGCAGCTAAGCCCCCGAGTGGGAGGTTTGCTCTCGACTCGGTAGGATTTTAAACACTTAGGCGAGTACTGGACTGCAGCTAAGCCCCCGAGTGGGAGGTTTGCTCTCCACTCGGTAGGATTTTAAACACTTAGGCGAGTACTGTACTGCAGCTAAGCCTCCGAGTGGGAGGTTTGCTCTCCACTCGGTAGGATTTTAAACACTTAGTCGAGTACAAGACTGCAGCTAAGCCCCCGAGTGGGACGTTTGCTCTCCACTCGGTAGGATTTTAAACACTTAGGCGAGTACTGGACTGCAGCTAAGCCTCCGAGTGGGAGGTTTGCTCTCCACTCGGTAGGATTTTAAACACTTAGGCGAGTACTGGATTGCAGCTAAGCCTCTGAGTGGGACGTTTGCTCTCCACTCGGTAGGATTTTAAATACTTAGGCGAGTACTAGACTGCAGCTAAGCCCCCGAGTGGGAGGCTGGCTCACCACTAGGTAGGATTTTCAAATACTTAGGCGAGTACTGGACTGCAGCTAAGCCCCCGAGTGGGAGGCTGGCTCACCACTCGGTAGGATTTTCAAATACTTAGGCGAGTACTGGACTGCAGCTAAGCCCCCGAGTGGGAGGCTGACTCATCACTCGGTAGGATTTTCAAATACTTAGGCAAAACGGGTTCGCAGCTAAGCCCCCGAGTGGGAGACTGGCTCACCACTCGGTAGGATTTTTCTTATAGACTTCAGCGAAACGGATTCGCAGCTAAGCCACCCACTGGGGGATTTCACAAGCAAACAAAAGCAACAACAATTACTGGAAAAATTGTAACACTCTTGTCTTTGAAAAATAGACTACAGAAGTTTCTGTTATTACATCTCATCCGAGTGAGAATTCAAGTGTAAAAGTGGCAGAGCAGTTCCGCATTCCAAGCTCGAGGATCATCAATCTGGCGATCGACATTGTAAAGGTGATATGCTCCATTGTGGAGGACTCTGGTGACGATGAAGGGGCCTTCCCAAGTAGGAGCGAGCTTGTGTGGTTTCTGTTGATCCACTCGGAGGACCAAATCTCCTTCTTGGAAGGCTCGACTCTTCACATTTCTAGCATTGAATCGACGCAAGTCTTGTTGATAAATGGTCGATCGTATCATAGCCATTTCTCTTTCTTCTTCCAAGAGGTCGACTGCGTCCTATCGGGCTTGTTCTACTTCCTCTTCAGAGTAGAGCTCGACTCGGGGTGCGTTGTGAAGCAGATCACTCGGCAAGACTGCTTCCGCTCCGTAGACCAGAAAGAACGGGGTTCTTCCAGTCGACCGATTCGGGGTGGTCCTCAATCCCCAAAGAACTGACGGAAGCTCGTCGATCCATGCTCCTGCTGTGTGCTTGAGATCATGCATCAGCCAAGGTTTCAGCCCTTTCAGAATCAGACCATTTGCCCTTTCCGCTTGTCCGTTCGACTGGGGTGGGCGACCGACGCGTAGTCGACTCGTGTGCCTTGAGAGGCGCAAAAAGCTCTGAACTTGTCTGAATCAAAGTTTGATCCATTGTCAGTGATGATGCTATGCGGGACTCCATATCTGAATGTTAACTCCCTGATGAAACTGATGGTAGTGCAAGCATCAAGATTCTTGATAGGCTTAGCTTCAATCCATTTGGTGAACTTGTCGACTGCCACAAGCACATGTGTGAAACCGCTCCTGCCCGTTCTCAATGGTCCAACCATATTCAGTCCCCAAACAGAGAAAGGCCAGACGAGTGGAATGGTCTTCAGGGCTGATTCAGGTTTGTGCGACATATTGGAGTAGAACTGGCACCCTTCTCACTTGTCGACTATCTCTTTTGCCATTTCATTTGCTCTTGGCCAGTAGAATCCCGCTCGGTACGCTTTAGCCACAATGGTCCGAGAGGACGCATGGTGACCACAGGTCCCCGAGTGGATATCATCAAGGATTATCTGACCTTCTTCTGGTGTTATACACTTCTGACCGACTCCAGTCGCGCTTTCTCTATACAACTGTCCCTTTATGACTGTAAACGCCTTGGATCGACGGACGATCTGTCGAGCCTCTTCCTCGTCCTCCGGGAGTTCTTTCCTCAGGATATACGCGATGTACGGTATCGTCCAGTCGGGGGTGATTGCCAAGACTTCCATGGTTAGGTCGACCACTGCTGGAATTTCGACTTCAGTCGGATCCGTGGCGCTCTTTGGCTGCGGGGCTTCATCTGTAAAAGGATCTTCCTAGACTGACGGCGAGTGGATGTGCTCCAAAAACACATTGCTGGGAATGGCTTCTCTCTTGGAGCCTATCTTTGCCAAATCATCAGCTGCTTGATTTTTTAGTCGGGGGATGTGATGAAGCTCTAACCCCTCGAATTTCTTCTCTAACTTTCTCACTGCATTGCAATAACCAGTCATAGCTGGACTTCTGACGTCCCACTCCTTCATCACCTGATTAACCACCAAATCTGAGTCGCCATAGACCATGAGGCGATGGACGCCAAGTGAAATGGCCATGCGCAACCCATACAAAAGTGCTTCATATTCTGCTTCGTTATTGGAGGAATCGAAGTGAATCTGGAGAACATATCTGAGCTTATCTCCTCGGGGGGAAACTAATACTACCCCAGCACTGGAACCATTCAGCATCTTAGATCCATCGAAGAACATGGTCCAGTGCTCCGAGTGAACTTGAGTCGGAAGTTGCTGTTTGTTGGGGAACGTAGTAATTTGAAAAAATTTCCTACGCACACGCAAGATCATGGTGATCCATAGCAACGAGAGGGGAGAGTGTTGTCTACGTACACTCGTAGACCAAAGCGGAAGCGTTGACGCAACGTAGAGGAAGTAGTTGTACGTCTTCCCGATCCGACCGATCCAAGCGCCGTTACTCCGGCACCTCCGAGTTCTTGACACACGTACAGCTCGATGACGTTCCCCGGGCTCCGATCCAGCAAAGCTTCAGGGACGAGTTTCGTCAGCACGACGGCGTGATGACGATGATGATGTTCTACCGTCGCAGGGCTTCGCCTAAACACTGCAACGATATGACTGAGGTGGAATATGGTGGAGGGGGGCACCGCACATGGCTAAGGAACGATCTCAATGATCAACTTGTGTGTTCTAGGGTGCCCCCTTGCCCCCGTATATAAAGGAGCCAGGGGGAGGGGCGGCCGGCCAGGGTTTGGCGCGCCAGGGGGGAGTCCTACTCCCACCGGGAGTAGGACTCCCTCTTTTTCCTATTCGGAGTAGGAGAAGGGGGGGAAAGAGGAGGAGGGGGAAAAGGAAAGGGGGGGCGCCACCCCCCTTCCCTTGTCCTATTCGGACTAGGAGGGGGAGGGGCGTGCTGCACCTTCCTTCCCCTTTTCTCCCTTCTCCCTTAAGGCCCATAGTGGCCCATTAACCCCCCGGGGGGTTCCGGTAACCCCCCGGTACTCCGGTAAAATGCCGATTTCACCTGAAACCATTCCGATGTCCAAATATAGGCTTCCAATATATCGATCTTTATGTCTCGACCATTTCGAGACTCCTCGTCATGTCCGTGGTCACATACGGGACTCCGAACTAACTTCGGTACATCAAAATGCATAAACTCATAATAACTGTCATCGTAACTTTAAGCGTGCGGACCCTACGGTTCGAGAACAGTGTAGACATGACTGAGACAAATCTCTGGTCAATAACCAACAGCGGGACCTGGATGCCCATATTGGCTCCTACACATTCTACGAAGATCTTTATCGGTCAGACCGCATAACAATATACGATGTTCCCTTTGTCATCGGTATGTTACTTGCCCGAGATTCGATCGTCGGTATCCAATACCTAGTTCAATCTCGTTACCGGCAAGTCTCTTTACTCGTTCTGTAATACATCATCTTGCAACTAACTTATTAGTTGCAATGCTTGCAAGGCTTATGTGATGTGCATTACCGAGAAGGCCCTGAGATACCTCTCCGACATTCGGATTGCCAAATCCTAATCTCGAAATACGCCAACCCAACAAATACTTTCGGAGACACCTGTAGTGCACCTTTATAATCACCCAGTTACGTTGTGACGTTTGGTGGCACACAAAGTGTTCCTACGGTAAACGGGAGTTGCATAATCTCATAGTCATAGGAACATGTATAAGTCATGAAGAAAGCAATAGCAACATACTAAACAATCGGGTGCTAAGCTAATGGAATGGGTCATATCAATCAGATCATTCAACTAATGATGTGACCTTGTTAATCAAATTACAACTCCTTGTCTATGGTTAGGAAACTTAACCATCTTTGATTAACAAGCTAGTCAAGTAGAGGCATACTAGTGGCACCCTGTTTGTCTATATATCCACACATGTATTATGTTTCCGGTTAATACAATTCTAGCATGAATAATAAACATTTATCATGATATATAAGGAAATAAATAATAACTTTATTATTGCCTCTAGGGCATATTTCCTTCAGTCTCCCACTTGCACTAGAGTCCATAATCTAGATTACACAGTAATGATTCTAACACCCATGGAGTCTTGGTGCTGACCATGTTTTGCTCGTGGAAGAGGCTTAGTCAACGGGTCTGCTACATTCAGATCCGTATGTATCTTGCAAATCTCTATGTCTCCCACCTGGACTAGATCCCGGATGGAATTGAAGCGTCTCTTGATGTGCTTGGTTCTCTTGTGAAATCTGGATTCCTTTGCCAAGGCCATTGCACCAGTATTGTCACAAAAGATTTTCATTGGAGCCGATGCACTAGGTATGACACCTAGATCGGATATGAATTCCTTCATCCAGACTCCTTCATTTGCTGCTTCCGAAGCAGCTATGTACTCCGCTTCACATGTAGATCCCGCCACGACGCTTTGTTTAGAACTGCACCAACTGACAGCTCCACCGTTTAATGTAAATACGTATCCGGTTTGCTATTTAGAATCGTCCGGATCAGTGTCAAAGCTTGCATCAACGTAACCGTTTACGACGAGCTCTTTGTCACCTCCATATACGAGAAACATTTCCTTAGTCCTTTTCAGGTACTTTAGGATGTTCTTGACCGCTGTCCAGTGATCCACTCCTGGATTACTTTGGTACCTCCCTGCCAAACTTATAGCAAGGCACACATCAGGTCTGGTACACAGCATTGCATACATGATAGAGCCTATGGCTGAAGCATAGGGAACATCTTTCATCTTCTCTCTATCTTCTGCAGTGGTCGGGCATTGAGTCTTACTCAACTTCACGCCTTGTAACACAGGCAAGAACCCTTTCTTTGCTTGATCCATTTTGAACTTTTTCAAAACTTTGTCAAGGTATGTGCTTTGTGAAAGTCCAATTAAGAGTCTTGATCTATCTCTATAGATCTTAATGCCCAATATGTAAGCAGCTTCACCGAGGTCTTTCATTGAAAAACTCTTATTCAAGTATCCCTTTATGCTATCCAGAAATTCTATATCATTTCCAATTAGTAATATGTCATCTACATATAATATCAGAAATGCTACAGAGCTCCCACTCACTTTCTTGTAAATACAGGCTTCTCCAAAAGTCTGTACAAACCCAAATGCTTTGATCACACTATCAAAGCGTTTATTCCAACTCCGAGAGGCTTGCACCAGTCCATAAATGGATCACTGGAGCTTGCACACTTTGTTAGCTCCCTTTGGATCGATAAAACCTTCTGGTTGCATCATATACAACTCTTCTTCTAGAAATCCATTCAGGAATGCAGTCTTTACATCCATTTGCCAAATTTAATAATCATAAAATGCGGCAATTGCTAACATGATTCGGACAGACTTAAGCATCGCTACGGGTGAGAAGGTCTCATCGTAGGCAATCCCTTGAACTTGTCGAAAACCTTTTGCGACAAGTCAAGCTTGTAGACAGTAACATTACCGTCAGCGTCACTCTTCTCTTAAAGATCCATTTATTCTCTATTGCTTGCCGACCATCGGGCAAGTCAACCAAAGTCCATACTTTGTTATCATACATGGATCCCATCTCAGATTTCATGGCTTCTAGCCATTTTGCGGAATCTGGGCTCACCATCGCTTCTTCATAGTTCATAGGTTCGTCATGATCTAGTATCATGACTTCCAGAACAGGATTGCTGTACCACTCTGGTGCGGATCTTACTCTGGTTGATCTACGAGGTTCTGTAGTAACTTGATCTGAAGTTTCATGATCAATATCATTAGCTTCCTCACTAATTGGTGTAGGTGTTACAGAAACAGATTTCTGTAATGCACTAGTTTCCAATAAGGGAGCAGGTACAGTTACCTCATCAAGTTCTACTTTCCTCCCACTCACTTCTTTCGAGAGAAACTCCTTCTCTAGAAAGGATCCATTTTTAGGAACAAATGTCTTGCCTTCGGATCTGTGGTGGAAGGTGTACCCAACAGTTTCCTTTGGGTATCCTATGAAGACACATTTCTCCGATTTGGGTTCGAGCTTATCAGGTTGAAGCTTTTTCACATAAGCATCGCAGCCCCAAACTTTAAGAAACGACAACTTTGGTTTCTTGCTAAACCATAGTTCATAAGTCGTCGTCTCAACGGATTTCGATGGTGTCCTATTTAACGTGAATGCGGCCGTCTCTAAAGCATAACCCCAAAACAATAGCGGTAAATCAGTAAGAGACATCATAGATCGCACCATATCAAGTAAAGTGCGGTTACGACGTTCGGACACACCATTGCGTTGTGGTGTTCCGGGTGGCGTGAGTTGCGAAACTATTCCGCATTGTTTCAAATGTAGACCAAACTCGTAACTCAAATATTCTCCTCCACGATCAGATCGTAGAAACTTTATTTTCTTGTTACGATGATTTTCAACTTCACTCTGAAATTCTTTGAACTTTTCAAATGTTTTAGACTTGTGTTTCATTAAGTAGATATACCCATATCTGCTTAAATCATCTGTGAAGGTGAGAAAATAACGATATCCGCCACGAGCCTCAACATTCATCGGACCACATACATCTGTATGTATGATTTCCAACAAATCTATTGCTCTCTCCATAGTACCGGAGAACGGTGTTTTAGTCATATTGCCCATGAGGCACGGTTCACAAGTACCAAGTGATTCATAATCAAGTGGCTCCAAAAGTCCATCAGTATGGAGTTTCTTCATGCGCTTTACACCGATATGACCTAAACGGCAGTGCCAGAAATAAGTTGCACTATCATTATCAACTCTGCATCTTTTGGCTTCAACATTATGAATATGTGTATCACTACTATCGAGATTCATCAAAAATAGACCACTCTTCAAGGGTGCATGACCATAAAAGATATTACTCATATAAATAGAACAACCATTATTCTCTGATTTAAATGAATAACCGTCTCGCATCAAACAAGATCCAGATATAATGTTCATGCTCAACGCTGGCACCAAATAACAATTATTCAGGTCTAATACTAATCACGAAGGTAGATGTAGAGGTAGCGTGCCGACCGCGATCACATCGACTTTGGAACCATTTCCCACGCGCATCGTCACCTCGTCCTTTGCCAGTGTTCGCTTAATCCGTAGTCCCGGTTTTGAGTTGCAAATATTAGCAACAGAACCAGTATCAAATACCCAGGTGCTACTGCGAGCTCTAGTAAGGTACACATCAATAACATGTATATCACATATACCTTTGTTCACCTTGCCATCCTTCTTGTCCGCCAAATACTTGGGGCAGTTCCGCTTCCAGTGACCAGTCTGCTTACAGTAGAAGCACTCAGTTTCAGGCTTAGGTCCAGACTTGGGTTTCTTCTCTTGAGCAGCAACTTGTTTGCTGTTCTTCTTGAAGTTCCCCTTCTTCTTCCCTTTGCCCTTTTTCTTGAAACTAGTGGTCTTATTGACCATCAACACTTGATGCTCCTTCTTGATTTCTACCTCCGCAGCCTTTAGCATTGCGAAGAGCTCGGGCATTGTTTTATCCATCCCTTGCATATTATAGTTCATCACGAAGCCTTTGTAGCTTGGTGGAAGTGATTGGAGAATTCTGTCAATGACACAATCATCCGGAAGATTAACTCCCAGTTGAATCAAGTGATTATAATACCCAGACATTTTGAGTATATGCTCACTGACAGAACCATTCTCCTCCATCTTGCAGCTATAGAACTTATTGGAGACTTCATATCTCTCAATCCGGGCATTCTGTTGGAATATTAACTTCAACTCCTGGAACATCTCATATGCTCCATGGTGTTCAAAACGTCATTGAAGTCCCTGTTCTAAGCCGTAAAGCATGGCACACTGAACTATCGAGTAGTCATCAGCTTTGCTCTGCCAGACGTTCATAACATATGGCGTTGCTCCTGCAGCAGGCCTGGCACCCAGCGGTGCTTCCAGGATGTAATTCTTCTGTGCAGCAATGAGGATAATCCTCAAGTTACGGACCCAGTCCGTGTAATTGCTACCATCATCTTTCAACTTTGCTTTCTCAAGGAACGCATTAAAATTCAACGGAACAACAGCACGAGCCATCTATCTACAATCAACATAAACAAGCAAGATACTATCAGGGACTAAGTTCATGATAAATTTAAGTTCAATTAATCATATTACTTAAGAACTCCCACTTAGATAGACATCCCTCTAATCTTCTAAGTGATCACGTGATCCAAATCAAACTAAACCATAACCGATCATCACGTGAAATGGATTAGTTCTCAATGGTGAACATCATTATGTTGATCATATCTACTATATGATTCACGCTCGACCTTTCGGTCTCCGTGTTCCGAGGCCATATCTGCATATGCTAGGCTCGTCAAGTATAACCCGAGTATTCTGCGTGTGCAAAAACTGGCTTGCACCCGTTTTAGATGGACGTAGAGCTTATCACACCCGATCATCACGTGGTGTCTAGGCACGACGAACTTTGGCAACGGTGCATACTCGGGGAGAACACTTCTTGACAATTTAGTGAGAGATCATCTTATAATGCTACCGTCAATCAAAGCAAGATAAGATGCATAAAAAGATAAACATCACATGCAATCAATATAAGTGATATCATATGGTCATCATCATCTTGTGCTTGTGATCTCCATCTCCGCAGTACCTTCATGATCACCATCGTCACCGGTGCGACACCTTGATCTCCATCGTAGCATCGTTGTCGTCTCACCAATCTTATGCTTCTACGACTATCGCTACCGCTTAGTGATAAAGTAAAGCATTACGGGGCGATTGCATTGCATACAATAAAGCGACAACCGTATGGCTCCTGCCGGTTGCCGATAACTCGGTTACAAAACATGATCATCTCATACAATAAAATATAGCATCATGTCTTGACCATATCACATCACAACATGCCCTGCAAAAACAAGTTATACATCCTCTACTTTGTTTGTTGCAAGTTTTACGTGGCTGCTACGGGCTTAAGCAAGAACCAATCTCACCTACGCATCAAAACCACAACAATAGTTTGTCAAATAGACTCCGTTTTAACCTTCGGAAAGACCGGGCGTAGCCATACTCGGTTCAACTAAAGTTGGAGAAACTGACACCCGCCAGCCACCTGTGTGCAAAGCACAGCGGTAGAACCAGTCTCGCGTAAGCGTACGCGTAATGTCGGTCCGGGCCGCTTCATCCAACAATACCGCCGAACCAAAGTATGACATGCTGGTAGGCAGTATGACTTGTATCGTCCACAACTCACTTGTGTTCTACTCGTGCAGAACATCAAACCATAAAACCTAGGCTCAGATGCCACTGTTGGGGAACGTAGTAATTTCAAAAAAATTCCTACGCACACGCAAGATCATGGTGATGCATAGCAACGAGAGGGGAGAGTGTTGTCTACGTACCCTCGTAGACCGAAGCGGAAGCGTTGACGCAACATAGAGGAAGTAGTCGTACGTCTTCCCGATCCGACCGATCCAAGCGCCGTTACTCCGGCGCCTCCGAGTTCTTGACACACGTACAGCTCGATGACGTTCCCCGGGCTCCGATCCAGCAAAGCTTCGGGGACGAGTTTCGTCAGCACGACGGCGTGATGACGATGATGATGTTCTACCGTCGCAGGGCTTCGCCTAAACACTGCAACGATATGACCGAGATGGAATATGGTGGAGGGGGGCACCGCACACGGCTAAGGAACGATCTCAATGATCAACTTGTGTGTTCTAGGGTGCCCCCTTGCCCCCGTATATAAAGGAGCCAGGGGAGGGGCGCCCGGCTAGGGTTTGGCGCGCCAGGGGGGAGTCCAACTCCCACCGGGAGTAGGACTCCCTCTTTTTCCTATTCGGAGTAGGAGAAGGGGGGGAAAGAGGAGGAGGGGGAAAAGGAAAGGGGGGGCGCCGCCCCCCTTCCCTTGTCCTATTCGGACTAGGAGGGGGAGGGGCGCGCGGCCCCTTCCTTCCCCTTTTCTCCCTTCTCCCTTAAGGCCCATAGTGGCCCATTAACTCCCCGGGGGGTTCCGGTAACCGCCCGGTACTCCGGTAAAATGCCGATTTCACCCGGAACCATTCCGATGTCCAAATATAGGCTTCCAATATATCGGTCTTTATGTCTCGACCATTTTGAGACTCCTCGTCATGTCCATGATCACATCCGGGACTCTGAACTAACTTCGGTACAACAAAATGCATAAACTTTAAGCGTGCGGACCCTACGGTTCGAGAACAGTGTAGACATGACTGAGACAAATCTCTGGTCAATGACCAACAGCGGGACCTGGATGCCCATATTGGCTCCTACACATTCTATGAAGATCTTTATCGGTCAGACCGCATAACAATATACGTGTTCCCTTTGTCATCGGTATGTCACTTGCCCGAGATTCGATCGTCGGTATCCAATACCTAGTTCAATCTCGTTACCGGCAAGTCTCTTGACTCGTTCTGTAATACATCATCTTGCAACTAACTTATTAGTTGCAATGCTTGCAAGGCTTATGTGATGTGCATTACCGAGAAGGCCCTGAGATACCTCTCCGACATTCGGAGAGACAAATCCTAATCTCGAAATACGCCAACCCAACAAATACTTTCGGAGACACCTGTAGTGCACCTTTATAATCACCCAGTTACATTGTGACGTTTGGTGGCACACAAAGTGTTCCTACGGTAAACGGGAGTTGCATAATCTCATAGTCATAGGAACATGTATAAGTCATGAAGAAAGCAATAGCAACATACTAAACGATCGGGTGCTAAGCTAATGGAATGGGTCATATCAATCAGATCATTCAACTAATGATGTGACCTTGTTAATCAAATAACAACTCCTTGTCTATGGTTAGGAAACTTAACCATCTTTGATTAACAAGCTAGTCAAGTAGAGGCATACTAGTGACACTCTGTTTGTCTATATATCCACACATGTATTATGTTTCCGGTTAATACAATTCTAGCATGAATAATAAACATTTATCATGATATTTAAGGAAATAAATAATAACTTTATTATTGCCTCTAGGGCATATTTCCTTCACTGTTCAATCCACTCGGCGACGAAATCTGCAATTGCTTGGGACTTGATAGCTTTCTTTGCCTCAAACTTGATATCTAGGGGAAGAAGTTCAATCGCCCATTTTGCCACTCGACCAGTTGCATCTCTGTTGTGCAAAATCTCTGACAGCGGGGCGTCGCTGACGACTGTAATGGAATGATCAGAGAAGTAATGTGCAACCTTATTCGTGGTCATATAAATCCCATATACAAGCTTCTGGTAATGAGGATATCTTTGCTTTGATGGAGTCAAAACTTCAGAAACATAATATACTGGACGTTGAACTTTGAAGGCCTTTCCTTCTTCTTCCCGCTCGACCGTAAGTACTGTACTGACAACTTGTCCTGTGGTTGCAATGTAAAGCAGCAAAGGCTCTTTGCTGATTGGGGCAGCAACCACCGGCTGGGTGGAGAGCAGGGCTTTGAGATCTGCAAACGCTGCATCAGCTTCTGGAGTCCACTCGAACTTGTCTGACTTCTTCATCAGTCGGTAAAGAGGCAATGCCTTTTCACCGAGGCGAGAGATGAATCGACTTAAAGCGGCCAAGCAACCTGTAAGTTTCTGGACATCGTGCACACGCACAGGACGCTTCATCCGGAGTATAGTTCCAACCTTTTCTGGATTGGCGTCGATTCCCCGTTCGGAAACGAGAAAACCAAGTAACTTTCCACCTGCAACTCCGAATGTGCATTTTGATGGGTTGAGCTTGATATCATACCTCCTGAGATTGGCAAAGGTTTCAGCAAGGTCAGTCAGCAGGTCGGAACCCTTCCGTGACTTGACCACAATATCATCCATGTATGCTTCCACATTCCGACTGATTTGAGTGAGCAAACAATTCTGAATCATCCTCATGAACGTGGCTCTGGCATTCTTGAGGCCAAATGGCATGGTGACATAACAGAAGCACCCGAATGGAGTGATGAAATCTGTTTTGATCTCGTCGGGCCCGTACAGACGGATCTGATGGTACCCAGAATAGGCGTCTAGAAAAGACAAACGCTCACATCCCGCAGTCGAGTCGACTATCTGGTCGATGCGGGGGAGAGGAAAATGATCTTTCGGGCAGGCCCGATTGACATGCTTAAAGTCAATGCACATGCAAAGTGACTTGTCCTTTTTGGGGACCATGACAACATTGGCGAGCCACTCGGAGTGGTAAATCTCTCTGATAAACTCCGCTGCTAGGAGCCGAGCCACCTCCTCGCCAATGGCCTTTCTCTTCTGGATGGCGGACCATCGAAGATGTTCTTTGACAGGTTTAGCTTTTGGGTTGACTCGTAGACGGTGCTCAGCCAGCCCCCTGGGAACTCCAGGCATGTTAGAAGGTTTCCATGCGAAGATGTCCCAGTTGTCACAGAGGAACTGGATGAGCGCTTCTTCCTATTTGGAGTCGAGTGTCGTTGAAATATGAGTCGGAGCAGCATTGGGATCGGTCGGGTGAATGTGACCTGGCTTCGTTTCACCGGACGACTGAAAATCTGATTCTGAAGCAGGCTTCTTGGCTCGCAGCAACTCACTCGGATCTGCAGTATTCTGATAATCTTGCAGCTCGACCACTGCCATCTGAGCATCAGCAATCTTTGAGCCTTTCTGAAAACACTCTTCTGCCTTCTTCCGATTGCCCGTAATAGTGATCACACCTTTGGGACCGGGCATCTTCAATTTGAGATACACATAACATGGTCGAGCCATGAAGTGTGCATAAGCTGGCCTGCCTAAAATAGCGTGATAAGCACTCTGGAAATCCACAACTTCGAATGTTAACTTTTCCTTGCGGTAATTCTTGGAATCACCGAAAACCACATCAAGAGCAATTTGGCCGAGTGACTCGGCTTTCTTCCCAGGGATGACCCCATGGAAACTCATGTTGCTGGTGCTGAGTCTGGACATCGGAATGCCCATCCCTTTCAATGTCTCTGCATACAGTATGTTCAAACCACTACCACCATCCATCAGGACCTTGGTCAGTCGAGTGTCTTCGACAACTGGGTCGACCACCAAAGCTTGCCTCCCACGGGTGGCAATATGCGTAGGGTGATCAGACTGGTCGAGTGTGATGACAGTCTGAGACCACTTCAGATAACTGGGTGTCGCCTGAGCAACCATATTCACTTCACGGTTGATAACTTTCAGTCGACTTTTGCTTTCAACATCAGCAAAAATCATCAAGGTGGAATTGACCTGGGGGTATCCATCACTATCTTCCTTGTCCTCAACTTTATCTGACTCCTTCTCTTTATCTTTGGACTGTTTGCCCTGGAATTGCTGGATCAGGAGCCAACACTATCGAGTGGTATGCTTTGGGTAAATGAGATTACCCTCTTCATCTTTCTTGGTGTGGATGTGACACGGCAGATCCAAAACATCATTTCCATCTTGGTCTTTAACTTTCTTGGGGTTCTAAGGTCCTTTGGGTTTTCCCTTAAACTTTCCTTGGGTTATGGCCAGGGCCTCTCCAGGAGCAGCTGGCTCGACTTTCCACTTCTGTTTCCGACTGGAATTTCCTCCGGGTTCCTGGGCGACTGACTTATGCTTGCCACTCCGAAGTCGCTCCTCATCTTCACCATTAGCGTATTTGGTGGGGATCTCCATCATCTAATTCAGAGACATTTCTGCGGTTCGACCGAACTTCATATTCAATTCTCTGTTCTTAACGCCTTCTTTAAAGGCACAGACTGCTTGATGATCTGGCACATTTTCAACGGTGTGATGCAATGTAATCCACCTCTGGATGTAATCCCTCAGAGTTTCATTCGGTTTCTACACGCAAGACCCCAGTTCCGTGAGACCTGCAGGCCACTTGCATGTTCCCTCAAATGTTGTGACAAACACTCGGGAGAGATCCTCCCAAGTGTAAATGCTGCTGGGTGCTAACTGATTTAGCCACGCTCTGGCCGAGCCCTCTAACATAAGGGGTAGGCGCTTCATGGCCACCTCATCATTGCCACCGCCAATCCGAACAACCACTCAGTAGTCTTCGAGCCAAGTATCGGGCTTGAACTCACCAGTGAACTTACTAACTCCTGTCGCCAACCTGAAGTTGGGAGGAATCACAGAGGCTCTGATGGCTCGACTGAAACACTCTGGCCCTGAGACATGTACTCTGCTACTGGTGGGTGCATCCCTGCCGTGACCTTCTCTGTGAGCCCTGTTCCTGTCGACCAAACACTGAACGAGAATAGATCTCACATCAAAGCCTGGTTCTCTAGGGTCAACAGGAGTCCTCCGCCCAACACTATGAGGGTGTCTGTCATCTTGTTGTCGAGGCACATACGATCCACTCCTCGGGGGAGGGGTGGGTACTCGACGTTGATCGTCACGATCGAATCGGTGATCATACTGCTCATTCCTTCTGTGCTGATCACGCCGGTCTCCACGTCCCTCTCGCCTCGGGGCGATCTTGGGCTGTGAGCCAACTGGACTGTGTCTGCTGCAACGGATCGGCTATGGATCCTGTTCCGCGACTGGGAAACAGCGGAATTCTGGTCTCCTGCTGCCCGGAGCAACGCTCTGATTTGCAACAAGCCTCTGCCAGCCTCTGACTGGGAGGGCTGAATTGACTCTGCTATACGGGCTGCAGCTGCCGAATTTTTAATCAGAGTTCGATATACCTGCGGGGGCGGAAAGAGATGACGTCGACTGGAGTCTGGAACCCATTGACGCGCCCGCTCATCGAGTGCTTGCTGGAGGTTCTCCAGTCGAGTGCGCTCAGCCAAGTTAGCTAAGCGCGCATCCTCCAAGGCACGGGCCTCAGGGGTTTCTCCAACTATAGGAGTGTGAAGTGCATCCATGTTCCGGCGACGAAGTTCCTCCCTCTGCAACGATGTGAGAGGCTCGGGGAGATACTCCTCATGGGGATGCGACGGGTCGCTCCCCCTGCGCCTCCGTCGGTGCGGGGGAAACCGGGAGGACTGCATGGTCCATCGATTACCAAAACCTCCGCCGCTGGGTTACTGCTGTCGCATTCAAACGCAGTCTCTGCGGAGCCAGTCGACAGGTCGAACGTGCCGTAGAGTGAGTCATCGGGCTCAATCGCCGCGACTTGTGGGGTGGCCGACTGGCCGGCCACTGCATGCTTCACCCACCTCTGAAGCCTCGACTGACCGGAGCGCTTGCGCCGGCGAGAGACAGAGCGGGAGGACGCCACAGGAACCGACCGATACTGGGTCGACGGCTGTTGCAGAAGGACACCACGGACGCATGCGCGAAAGTGCGTCGCCCCGCGGACGGGGAGCGCGTCAACGTGGAGTGGAGCTTCCTGAAGCCAAGCGGAGTCGTCGGCGATGAACATGAGCGCGCGGAGACGGATCTCGCGGCCCTCCACCAAAACTCCGCCCGAAACCATGATCAAAGAGATCGGAAAAATTGCAACTTCTCCAACTAGGCGCTAAGACTCCAGCCCCACGGTGGGCGCCAACTGTCGTGGTTCTAACTCTGACAGTAATGTAGGGGGGTATGAATGGACAGGCTAGATCTTAGCTATGGAGGAGTTGTAAGCTCACGAGGTTTACGAGTTCAGGCCCTTCTCGGAGGAAGTAACGGCCCTACGTCTCGGTGCCCGGAGGCAGTCGATTGAATTATGTGCGTATGAGTAACAGAGGTGCGAACCCCTGACACTGAGGAGGGGGTGGCTTATATAGAGTTCGCCAGGCCCCTCCAGCCCTCAGTAATGCAGGGTTTAAAGTACATTAAGGCTGGGCGTTACTGGTAACGCCCCTAATAAAGTGCTATGATGACCATAAAAGCTACTAAATGACCAACCGTTTGCGTGCGAAGTGACTTTAGATCTCCTAGCAGTCGATTGGTTGGCTTCATGGTCGAGTGATAGCTTCATGGTCGAGTGCCTTGAATCCGTCGAGTGGGATACCTCCAAGTCGATTGAAAGGTGACTTCTCCTAGGGATGTCCATGGGTAGGGCACTTAGGACAGGTCCATGCCCCTACCCTAGGTACATGGCTTCATCAATGTCTAAGGTCCCTTAGTTCTCCATCATCGAAACCTTTTGGATAAAGTTTAGCTAGACTCATCAAATGCTCTAAGTTGAAATCACGAAATGATTCATTTGGGCTCAAAGCCGTTGAGCAAACAAGTAGTTCTGAATTTTTCTCATTGAACCGATTATCAAGTTCTTGAAGCAGCCAATCAATAACATCATTAAAACAATCCACTTCATAATGATGCCTATTAGTGATACCTATTTTTTGCCGTGGCTTCTTTGGATTCACATATTGGTCTTCCATTTCCAACTTGGAAATGTCATGCTTGTCACAAAATACAGATGCTTCTTGTAGGATAGATTCCCATCCATTTCCCCTTAGATTCAAGGAGGCTTTGGTTGAATTCACACAATTTGTGGCATTCACAATGTCCTGATTCTTGCGTTGTAGGGCCAATGATAATGTGTTTGTGATTATCAATATAGTTGACATAAGTTGTAAGTAGAACACAAAATCAAAAGACTAGAAATAAACAAGAAGACCACATGCCTGCCTTCTATTTGTGTCATCCCTGTCTTCTTCTTCCACATATTCTAGCACTTTGACAACTGTAGGGAACATATCAATCAAACTGTTAAGATTTCTATAGTGAGAACTCCATCGAGTGTCTCTGGGTCTTTGAAGAGCTAGTTCTTGATTTAATCCTGTACCACTTTTTAGTAGTCCACAACCTAAAGCTTCACACACTTGTTCTTTATATTTGTCTCGAATCAAGTCCTTTCTCTTTGAAGATCAAGAGACCACATTCAGCAAGATTGAGATCATATCAAAAAAATTACCGATGCATTTGTGCTTCCGAACAACAACCACAACAACTAACTGAAGCTGATGTGCAAAACAGTGAACATAATATGTTGTGCTATTCTCTCTCATGATTAAGGATTGCAAGCCATTAAACTCACCTCGCATATTGCTCGCACCGTCATATCCTTGCCCTCTAACTTGCTTGAAACTTAACTTATATTCTGCAAATAAATCATCAATGGCAGACTTGAGATACTTGGAAGTTGTCTCCTTCACATGAGTAAGGCCAACTAATGTCTCTATGGCACTTCCACATTTACCAACATACCGCAACACCACCGCCATTTGCTCTTTACCAGCCACATCCCTTGACTCATCAACCACCAAAGAAAATACATCATTGCCAATTTCCCGAAGAACAGAATGCAATATCTCCTTTGCAAAACATTCAACTATGTCCTTCTGAATCTTTGAAGAAGTTAACTGATTATTACCTGGAGCATTATGTGAAGGAAATATGCCCTAGAGGCAATAATAAAGTTATTATTTATTTCCTTATTTCATGATAAATGTTTATTATTCATGCTAGAATTGTATTAACCGGAAACATAATACATGTGTGAATACATAGACAAAACAGAGTGTCACTAGTATGCCTCTACTTGACTAGCTCATTAATCAAAGATGGTTATGTTTCCTGACCATGAACAAAAGAGTTGTTATTTGATTAATGGGATCACATCATTAGATGAATGATCTGATTGACATGACCCATTTCATTAGCTTAGCACCCGATCGTTTAGTATGTTGCTATTGCTTTCTTCATGACTTATACATGTTCCTATGACTATGAGATTATGCAACTCCCGTTTGCCGGAGGAACACTTTGTGTGCTACCAAACGTCACAACGTAACTGGGTGATTATAAAGGAGCTCTACAGGTGTCTCCAAAGGTAGATGTTGGGTTGGCGTATTTCGAGATTAGGATTTGTCACTCCGATTGTCGGAGAGGTATCTCTGGGCCCTCTCGGTAATGCACATCACATAAGCCTTGCAAGCATTGCAACTAATGAGTTAGTTGCGAGATGATGTATTACGGAACGAGTAAAGAGACTTGCCAGTAACAAGATTGAACTAGGTATTGGATACCGACGATCGAATCTCGGGCAAGTAACATACCAATGACAAAGGGAACAACGTATGTTGTTATGCGGTCTGACCGATAAAGATCTTCGTAGAATATGTGGGAGCCAATATGAGCATCCAGGTTCCGCTATTGGTTATTGACCGGAGACGTGTCTCGGTCATGTCTACATTGTTCTCGAACCGTAGGGTCCGCACGCTTAAGGTTTCGATGACAGTTATATTATGAGTTTATGAGTTTTGATGTACCGAAGGAGTTCGGAGTCCCGGATGAGATCAGGGACATGACGAGGAGTCTCGAAATGGTCAAGACGTAAAGATCGATATATTGGACGACTATATTCGGAGTTCGGAAAGATTCCGAGTGATTCGGGTATTTTTCGGAGTACCGGAGAGTTACGGGAATTCGTATTGGGCCTCATTGGGCCATACGGGAAAGGAGAGAAAGGGCCAAAAGGGTGGCCGCACCCCTCCCCTTGGACTAGTCCGAATTGGACTAGGGAGGGGGGGCGCCCCCTTCCTTCCTTCTCCTTCTCTCTTCCCTTTCCTTCTCTCCTACTCCTACTACATGGAAGGGTTCCTAGTTCTACTAGGAAAAGGGGAATCCTACTCCCGGTGGGAGTAGGACTCCCCTAGGGCGCGCCATAGAGAGGGCCGGCCCTCCCCCTCCTCCACTCCTTTATATACGGGGGCAGGGGCACCCCATAGACACACAAGTTGATCTTCGTGATCGTTCCTTAGCCGTGTGCGGTGCCCCCCTCCACCATATTCGACCTCGGTCATATCGTTGCGGTGCTTAGGCGAAGCCCTGCGTCGGTAGTACATCAAGATCGTCACCACACCGTCGTGCTGACGGAACTCCTCCCCGAAGCTTTGCTGGATCGGAGCCCGGGGAACGTCATCGAGTTGTACGTGTGTTAAGAACTCGGAGGCACCGGAGTAACGGCGCTTGGATCGGTCGGATCGGGAAGACGTACGACTACTTCCTCTACGTTGCGTCAACGCTTCCACTTCGGTCTACGAGGGTACATAGACAACACTCTCCCCTCTCGTTGCTATGCATCACCATGATCTTGCGTGTGCGTAGGAAATTTTTGAAATTACTACGTTCCCTAACATTATGGGCCACAACTTTTCTTACCTCTGGATTCTGCTCTGCTGTATAAGCATGAAATTCCTTGAAAGTGCCTTTATTGAGAGACTCGTCAGACTCATCATGGCCACGGAAAGGCAACCGTTGCTTCAGTAACACTCTAGTAACATCAATTGAGGCATTTATTCGAGTACAATAAGCATTCCTCTTGGCGTTACTTTGGTTGTTTAGAGCAACATAAATGTGTTGCTTTTGTTTCAGCAAAGCATCACAATCTTTTTTTGCTTGGTTGTGAGCACTATTGATGTCTCCTACATGCTCCCATAATCTATATTTCTTATTCCAACTTGACCAACCATTTGCAACAAATGCATCATATCCAGCTTCTTTCTTCTTGCGCGGTCTAAACAAGAAACAAGAAAAACAATATGCTTTTCGTTTGGACTCACTATACTCAAGCCAGCTCTCAAACTCATCAAACCATTCCCGAACAAACCTTCTTTCTTTACCACATATTTCTGTCACTTCAAAATCAGCAGTACGAGGTTGAGAAGGGCCATTGGCCAAATACTTCCTTCTTACCGTATCTCTCTGATTTGGATGGTACTCATCTATGCTTATCCTTTTACCTGGATCAAATTGAATTTCTACTTCCCAATTGAGCTCTTCAATTTCAAAGGAATTTCTTGTAGTATTAGCAGAACTAGGTTCATGTGTGGAGGCATCATTATTTTCGTGTGACGGACCAACATTTTCATCTTTCACCGAGGTTCTCCTCTTTTTTAGAAACCTTTCCATGAACTGAGACTCTCCTGAAATTTGTAATTTATTCAGATAATTAAAATTTGCATGAAAGAAAAGAACTATGAATCATGTGTACATACATAATATTAATACTTTTCATATAAAACATACTTGACATGGTGCCGGTGCTTCCAGCCGTCTCCACTGGTTGCACAATTATCTCAAATAGTCCAATTACCCAATACAGTCAAAATCTCTAGTATTATCCAGTACCCCTAATTCCCAAGGGTTAGGGAAACAAAGCAATAATTAGATCAAGATTTATAAATAGAGGCTGAGGCTGAGGCACATCAAATTGGGGGTCTGATGCAGGGTACCTATGCCTTCTTTTCTTCATTGATTCGGCGACTTGCCGCGATATGCCGATAGGTGGCGAGTATAGAGGCGAAACAGGAAGGGCACGAAGCGCAGTCGAGCAGATGAACAGGCGAGGAGAAGGGCCGGCCGAAGGCAGTATCGATCGATCGATGTACTGCTCGCATCCCTGGAAAGGCTGGACTGGGCCTCCGTGACTTTCAACCTAGGCTGGGGCATGGGGCACTTGGCTGCACTTGCGCTATGTTGGATGGAGCCTGGATGTACGGGTGTCCTTGTAGGAAATTTAGGGGTGTCCCATTGTACATGGGCTCTATATTTATAAGGTAAGAGAGATTTTCACCCGGTGTCCTGTGCTACCTGCTGGGCTAACGTGGGCTCGCCCCTGGCGGGCGGAAGTACATCTCTAGCTCATTCAGTATGACAGTGATCTCTTCCTGTAGCCTATGGAGTTGCTTCACACTGATCGACTTTCGAGAGATAGCATCAAAAAAGCAGCATAGGTCAGTAAGTGTCTCATGCACATTTGTCTCCATAATCCCTCTAAGTGCAACCAGGAGTAACTGCGTCATCATCACATGACAGTCGTGAGACTTCATCCCACTGAACCTTTTTTTCTTAGTGTCCAGATATCTGCTTATCTTCCCACAGTATCCGGAACTAACTTTGATTCCGGCAAGGCACTTGAACAATTGATGAACCTCCTTCGGATCTAAGGTGAAGCAAGAGGGGGGGGGCAATATTGTTCTTCCTTCTTGTTTACTTTTTTGCCCCTATATTCCGTCTTCGTCTCCGTCTCGGTCTCCTCTGACGACCTTTTACTGGGCATTTGGAGATCTTTCCTGATTTTCAAAAATTCCAAGTCTTTTCTTGCCTTCGGCCCGTCCTTGGTCCTCTCCGGCATGTTCATCAATGTTCCAAGCAAACTCTCAAGGATATTTTTTGTGATATGCATTTGATCAAGGCTATGAGGCGTGTCGAGTATGGGACAGCATTCCAAGTCCCAGAAAACAGATCTCGTCTTCCATATCTTCAGCAGGGGCTCCGGCGCCTTTTTCTTCGTCTTTCCCAGTGATACGTCTCCAACGTATCTATAATTTATGAAGCATTCATGCTATATTACTATGTGTTTTTAATGATTATGGGCTTTATTATACACTTTTATATTATTTTTGGGACTAACCTATTAACCGGAGGCCCGGCCCAGATTTGTTGTTTTATGCCTATTTTAGTATTTCGAGGAAAAGGAATATCAGACGGAGTCAAAACGGAACGAAATCAACTGGAGAAGTTAATTTTGGAAGGAAACCAATTTGTTGGGCTTGGAGTGCACGTCAGGGGATTCTCGGGCTGCCCACGAGGGTGGGGGGCGCGCCCCTCCCCCCTGGGCATGCCCCCCTGCCTCGTGGGGCCCCCGTAGCTCCACCGACGTACTCCTTTCACCCATATATACCTACGTAACCTAAAACTTCCAGAACAGAGATTAAATCGAGAGTTCCACCGCCGCAAGCCTCCAGAACCACCAAAAACCAATTGGGACCCCTTTCCGGCACCCTGCCGGAGGGGGGATTCATCTCCGGTGGCCATCTTCATCATCCCGGTGCTCTCCATGACGAGGAGGGAGTAGTTCTCCCTCGGGGCTGAGGGTATGTACCAGTAGCTATGTGTTTGATCTCTCTCTCTCTCTCTCGTGTTCTCTCTCGTGTTCCATCTATGGCACGATCTTAATGTATCCCGAGCTTTGCTATTGTAGTTGGATCTTATGATGTTTCTCCCCCTCTACTCTCTTGTGATGAATTGAGTTTCCCCTTTGAAGTTATCTTATCGGATTGAGTCTTTTATGAGAAGACTTGATGTATGTCTTGGTGATCAACTTGCGGGTTTCGTGACATTGGGAACCTATGCATAGGGGTTGGCACACGTTCTTGACTCTCCGGTAGAAACTTTGGGGCACTCTTTGAAGTACTTGTATATTGGTTGGATAAATCTGAGATTGTGTGATGCATATCGTATAATCATGCCCACGGATACTTGAGGTGACAATGGAGTATCTAGGTGACATTAGGGTTTTGGTTGATTTGTATCTTAAGGTGTTATTCTAGTACGAACTCTTTTATAGATCGATCCAAAAGAATAGCTTTGTGGTGGTTTCATACCCTACCATAATCTCTACGTTTGTTCTCAGCTATTAGTGGCTTCGGAGTGACTCTTTGTTGCATGTTGAGGAATTGTTATATGATCTATCTATGTTATTATTGTTGAGAGAACTTGCACTAGTGAAAGTATGAACCCTAGGCCTTGTTTCCTATCATTGCAATACCGTTTACGCTCACTTTTACCACTTGTTACCTTGCTGTTTTTATATTTTCAGTTTACAAAAACCTTTATCTACCATCCATATTGCACTTGAATCACCATCTCTTCGCCGAACTAGTGCACCTATACAATTTACCATTGTATTGGGTGTGTTGGGGACACAAGAGACTCTTTGTTATTTGGTTGCAGGGTTGTTTGAGAGAGACCATCTTCATCCTACGCCTCCCGCGGATTGATAAACCTTAGGTCATCCACTTGAGGGAAATTTGCTACTGTCCTACAAACCTGTGCACTTGCAGGCCCAACAACGTCTACAAGGAGAAGGTTGTGTAGTAGACATCACCCAGCGAGGGGCACTCTTCCCAGTTCTTCAATAACTCATATATTTCTGCACCGCTACACTTACGTGGAGGACCTCGATGCTCAGCCTTACCATTGAATAGATCTCCATGCTTTCTCCATGGGTCATCCTTCTCGAGCCATCTTCGATGCCCCATGTACACGATTTTCGAAGACCCGCCGTCTTTCGATAGCTACAGAGAAGTTGTATCATCCATGAACCTCGTGCATCCGCAATATCCATGGCACACCTGGCTAGAGAGATAGCCGTAACCGAGATAGTCCTGCACCGTCGTGATTAGCACGCTCTCATGTAGAAATACTCTCCTTTGCTTGCATCCCATGTCTTGGCCGGCGTTGTCCATAAGGTCTGTAACTCCTCTTTCAGTAACCCGAGATACAGATTTATATCATTTCCCGGTTGTCTCGGCCCTTGAATAAGCATAGCCATGTGTATGTATTTTTCCTTCGTGCATAACTAGGGGGGAGGTTGTACATCAATACAAACACGGGCATGTGCTATGATTGGTGTTCTGGTTGCCAAATGGATTCATGCCATCACTACTAGCGCCAAGCACGATGTTCCTTGTATCATTTGCGAAAAATTCAAATTCAGCATTTAATGCTCTCCACTGGCTAGCATCTGTGAGGTGTCTCAGCTTCGGTTCATCTCCGTCATCTAACTTCACCCTCTCCGCGTTCCAGCGCATAATCTTTGCTTCCTTAGCATCTACGAAATACCGCTGTAGACGCGGAGTGATCGAAAAGTACAATACAGCTTTCTGTGGATCTTTCTTTCCGACCTTTTTATATCGTGAAGCATTGCACTTTGGACAGATGGTTTTTTCCGCGTGCTCGTTCCGATATTCATTGATGCATGCGTGATATCTAATATGTGGCAGATCAAGAGGGCACACGATTTTCTTTGCCTCCTCGACACTAGTAGGACACAGGCTTCACGCGGGAAGAACCTTCTTTAGGTACTTCAGAAGCTCATCTAGACTTGTATCTGTCCATTTGTTTTTTGCCTTCATTTTTAGAAGTTCTAGTCGTCGAGTCTACCTCCAGTTGCGCCAGTTTGGCCTCCTCTCTAGAAGCAGCTCTGTCGCTAGTCGTCTTCTTGCAAAGCAGGTCTCGAACATGCGGGTCCAGCATGGCTGAACTTAGTAGCGACGAAGACGGTGGCGTGTCCGCGTCTTCTCCGCCTTGAACTGCCTCTTCGTCATTGACATTTCCGAGGCCGTGTTCCTCTTCAGGCACATAATCGGTCATCTCTTCGTCTGGTGGCCCCATGTCGTTATTTCCTGCCCCGTCGACGTCCTCATCATCATCATCATCATCTTCTTCTTCACTTATCCACCGAGTATGGCCATGCGTGAAACCATGCATGAGCAGGTGCGCCTTAAACTTACCACCCTTTAAGGGGTCGAGCCTGACTCTTCCTTTGCATTTTCCACACGGACATAAAACATCCCTCAGTCTTTTTTCATACATGTCATCCACAGCGGATTGCCAGTATCTTTCCACCATCCTTCCATTGACCTTATGCATGCATGGATCAAATTCATATAAAAATTCGGCATGACCTTCCCTATACATAGGACATATTGAGTTTGCATGCCCGAAATTCACCGAAACAGAATTGAATCGACAATTCGGCAAAACATAGGCAACTCATGTCACCTACATTATTTCATCAAATACACAATGTAGGAAGCTCAAATTATGCCACACACAATTCGGTATATATATTCTCATATCACCCATATATATATATATATATATATATATATATATATATATATATATATATATATATATATATAGTTTCGGTCCAATCCACACAAACACCTTTTTTTGCTCACCTATGTGTCGAGAGGGATATCGGGCACCTTTCTTCTTAATCACCTAGTAGCTCTAGATATATAGCTCTAACTAGCTAGCTAGCTAGGGAGAGAGAGAGAGAGAGAGCTAGGTAGCTAGGGAGATAGTGGGAGAGGAGAGGGAGAGAAGAGGGAAGGCATTAATGGAAGAGGGGGAAGGGCAAAGAAGAGGGGGAGGGAGGGCATTAATGGAGGGGGTGGGGTGGTGGAGGGCACAAAGAAAAGTGGGGTGGTGGAGAGCAAAGAAGAGGGGGAGGGAAGGGGCTCTAATGGAGGGGGGAGGAGGGTCAAAGAAGAGGGGGGAGCATTGAAGAACAAGCAAGTGCAAGAGGGATGGGGAGAAAGAAAGGGGGGAGAAGAGGGGGAGGGGGGAAAGGTGGCAGATATTTTGGCTGGCGACCATAGCAGTAGCGCGGGGCACCAAAGCGCGCTACTGCTATGTGTGCCAGCCAAAATATCTACTGGTACATAAAACTATCTATAGCGCTTGCTCAAAAAACACGCTACTACTAAAAGATTACACATAGAAGAAGTAGGAGTAGCGCTTCCTGGTGGCCCGACGCTACTGCTATATTCTTTTTTTTTGCGAATAAATGAGATTTTTATTGCTCAACCATGGGGATTACAATCATACCGGTGTAGCAACTCAATCTCATTTGGTCCAGACCGTAGCCAAACTGCCGTACGCACATGATGATGCCCTATCTGAGCTAGCCGGTGTGCTACATTATTACATGAACAATTTACATGCACTACAGAGTACTCTCTACCCTGCTTAAGTAGACTCTTGATTTCACCCAATATGGCAGCCGTCGGCGATCGATCCGTCTCTGGCTGCATGATCATGTTTACTGCAACTTGCGAGTCAGTTTCAATAACAAAAGGCTTGGTGCTCCAATCATAGGCTAGGGCAATTCCTTCCATACAGGCAGCGAGTTCCACTTCAAGCGGGCTATTGCAAGTATGTAGATGGCGACTTGATGTGAAGATGATCGCTCCATCCTCATCACGCAAGATCATGCCGGCGCCTCCCGTGCCCGCCTCCATGGCATAAGCACCATCTACATTAAGCTTGTTCCAGCCCAATGGTGGCTTCGTCCAATGATCCGGCGGCCGTCCGTTAGCAGGACCCTCGGCCTGCTCATGGTTTTGCTTCCTCCGAACTGCTATATTCTTAACAGTAGCGCTTGTTAGAGTACGAATGCTGCTACTTTTTTGGCCGGGGGGTGTGGTGTGGTTAACTTACCAGTAGCGTGCCCTCTAGAAACCAACGCTGCTGCTAAGTTGTATCAGTAGCGCGGTTTGTAACACACGCTACTGGTAATTATCAGTAGCGTTGGCTCCAAAACACACGCTACTGATAAATTTCTATGTATAAGCCTTTTCCTAGTAGTGGCCACCTCCCCCAATGCCGGCGACGACGCCCGGACGGGACCCATAAGGGGGCCCATCGATGGCGGCCTGAGACCGAGGGCCGGCATCTTTCTAACAATATTAGAACTGTCGGCAGCAGCGGCGGCGGAATCTTGGGCTTCGCCGTTTGCTTCTTCTTGCCTTGTTTCCTTCCACAGGCAGTACGATGCTTATTAATTACAAGCACAAGGCCGATGAGCCCACGGGCTAGTTACAAGCGTCGTTCGGCCGGTCCGAGTCCGTCTCCACCGCAACTTGTAGTGTTGGCCCATACATACATACATACATGGCCAAATTTCTTCCGCGACTGCATGTCGCGCTTGGCAAGGCCGTCGAGACACTATGGTGGTGGGACGACCTGACCTCTGGGATCTCCTAACCTTTTTTATTTTTTTGAGTCTAAACACACTTTATTATTACTCAATAATGTTCATGAGGCCGGGAGCTCCTAACCGAGAGCACCGGTTCGGCTCAATGGCGCCCGACGGCGATGTTACTGGGCCGGCCGAGCAAAACATTAATGAAGTGCTTCTATTCGTGGATCGAACTCATGCCGTCGCACCACCTGACCTAATAACATGCTAGTGACCAATTGAATGGCGAATTAATTAAGAACATTTATAGCCGTACAATTTACTGCACATGTATCGAGTATTGTACAGCTTTGATTTTTTATTTATTTGAACCTTTCGAAAAAATTCATGGATTACAAAAAAATCAGTGATTCTGAACGAAGTTCATGGAATTTGAAAAAATCATCAAATTTGAAAAAAGTTGATCAAATTTGAAAAAAGTTGATCAAATTTGGAAAAGTCACCAATTTTGAAAATAGTTCAAATTTTCAAAAATAGTTCATGAATTTGAAAAAAAGTTCATTAATTTAAAAAAAAGTTTACTGATTTCTAGATAAGTACATAGAATTTTAAAGAGGTTTACCGAATTTGAAGAAACTTTCATAAAATTCAGTGATTTTTTTTGTCAAATTACATAAAAGGTTCACAAAATTGAAAAAAAATCAATAGATTTTGTAAGAAAAGTTAAGAAACTTGAAAAAAGTTCACCGAATTTGAAAATAGTCCATGAATCTGGAAAAAGTTCGTGAATTTTCGAAAATAAGTTCACCGGTTTTGAAGAAAAAAAGGGTCCTTGTTTAAAAATAAAAAATTATATGGGTTCTAAAGCTCTCGCGACCTAGTGAAAAAATAAAAGAAGATAATGAGTTTGAATCCCCGTGTGCACACCCTTTTTTGCTTCGGATTTGAATGGAAAAAATGCAAGGCGGGCCGACCCAGCATGCCGCACAGGTGTGCGCCGGTTTGTGAAAATCGAAGAAACAGACGCAACGAGCCGCGTTTAGGATTTGCCCCCTGACCTCTGGGGCGATCTTGAAGGCGCGGTGGAATTGTTGTAGCGAGCTCCTGTCCATTTGCTGGACTAGCAAGTGTCTGATGCTTATGAACGAGCCCGCTAGGTGTTGGCCGGCATGAGATCCCACTATTCCACGATGGCGCTCGGTCCCCTCGTCCAGGAGACCCTGGCGAGCGCGAGATAAAGAGCAACTTTGAGGAGGTCGCTGGAGCGGCTGAGTACGTCGCTAGCGCCTGCGAACTGCAAACAATCTCAAGGTGGTTTGTGGAAGATGTAAATGACTCTTGAGAGGTTGCCTGATATAGTGTATGTGTTTTTGCTTTTGTTAATGCATTTGTTTTATTTTTATTTTGTTTAGTATGGAGCGTCGTCCACTTTTGCCTTGACAATGACCCCCGATCAACCATGCCGTGAGCTCTGATTTTGTGACGTAGGGAGCCCCCGTTTGAGTCTGGCTTGCGCATGAGGTCGCAAACGCAAATGAAAGACATGTGGTGGTTGTTAGCCTGTGTTGACACCCAAAGTCGCGCAGGTATTGTGTACGCTGAAGTAGCCTCCGGGCAAGATTGAGTGGTCGGTGGATGCAACTTCTATGGTGACTCGGGGAGCTATGAATAATGATGCAGCCCCGAGCCCGACCAATAGAAGGATCTCTATGTCTCTCCTCTGAACCTTATGACAGAGAGGTCAGTACAGGGATGTCCACTCTGAACCTTGCGACGGAGAAGTCAGTACAGGGATGTGCTTGTTATAGCAATCATTTATTTTCCTAGTCATGTTTTGAACTGTTGGGAGATTATAGTTCATGCTCTGCTCACGCACGCTGGAGGCAACCATGGTAGAGTCATCAAAGTGGCATCTCGATAAAGTGAGGCACTATATTGTATATATATGGTCTAATTAACCAAGCAACTCTTTTCTTAATGAATGCATGAATCTTGTCGTTTCGAAAAGAAAAGAAAAATGTATGAACCGTCCAGAAGGAGGAGACCTGAATAGAAATGAGCGTCGTGCATCCTCAGATAGCTGAATAAAAAATTATGAGGACCTTTCAATAAAAGTAGTAGTATAGGTGAGCAGCTGAAAAAAATGGGGCGTGAAATCCTAAAATTTGGATCTGAAAAAATGGAAATGAGAACTATAAGGACTTTTTGTAAAATCAGTTGAACTCGTGAGGGGCAAAAAGACTGTAATCACCAAAAAGTTGGTAGGGGTAAGGATATGAAAAGATGAAAATGAAAATATGAGGACCTTTCGACAAAAATAGTAGTATACGTGAGGGGCTGAAAAGATAGCGCGTGGAATTCCTAAAATTTTGGATTAAGAACGGTAAAAAATTCCTATAATTTTGGATCTGAAAATAAGAATGGTAAAAAAAATGTTAATCGTGCATCCTCAGATAACTGAATAAAAAATTATAAGGACCATTCTATAAAAATTGCAGTATACGTGAGGGGCTGAAAAGATGGGGCGTGAAATCATAAAATTTTGGATCTGAAAATATGAAAATAAGCACTATAAGGACTTTTCTATAAAATCAGTTAAACTCGTAATCACCAAAAAGACGGTAGTGGTATGGATCAGAAAAAAGATGAAAATGAAAATATGAGAACCTTTCAATAAAAGTACTAGTATACGTAAGGGGCTGAAAAGACGACATGTGAAATCCGAAAATTTTGAATCTAAAAATAAGAACTAATTTTTAGAAGAATCAATAAATAAAATAGAGGGTTTGTGCGAGAAGCTAGAGCGGAGGCCGTTTACTTTTGAAGGTGCCAAAAATTGAAAAAAGATGACCGCAACCAACATGCAATTTTTATATCATCCAATCACCGGGTGTCTCCGAAGGGACAACTTAAGTAGCAGCACGGGGCTTATAAGCTGGTCCCGCTCAACCTCGCTAGCCGATATGGGACTAAAGGAACCAGCGTTTTGCGTGGGGACTGCCCAGCAAGCGATGCAGCTTCGATCCCCCGAGTTATTGGCCAGTGCTAGAAATCATCCGGCGTGGCCTTCTGCGCCGCTTAGGGTTCGCGGCGCTCGCGTAGCGGGCCGGCCCAACAGCCTCCTCTAAAAACGATCGTGGGAGAAAAATATTTGCAGGTTGTTGGACTCGAACCAACGAACGAGTGTACGCGGCCGAAAGAAACAGCGCAGCAAACCACTCCACCAGGACCACGTTGCTGTCTACAATAAAAACCCAAGCTATTTAATACTCCTCCTAGTACAGCATTAACATCAATACTCCTAAAAAACAGCATTCACATATATTATGTACCATATAAATCATTTCAAAAAAGAAAACATACAAATGAAAAAGAAAAATCATAGATTTGAAATAAAAGTTCAATTTTTAAAAACGTTCATAGAATTCGAGAAAAGTTCATCAAATTTTTAAAAAGAATACGAATTTGAAAAACTAGTTCAACGATTCTGAAAAATAGTTCACAAATTTGAAAAAGTCCATCGATTTTGTAGAAAAGTTCATCGAAAAAGTAGTTCAAAATATGGAAAAAGGTCATCAATTTTGAAAAAAGTTCATCGAATTCGAAAAAAGTTCAACAAATTTGAAAAAAGTACATCCAATTCGGAGAAAGTTCATCAAAATTTTAAAAAAAAAATCATAGAATTTGAAAAAAAAATTCATCGAATTTCAAAAAAGTTCATGGATTTTCAAAAAAAGTTCACAAATTTAAAGAAAATAGTTCACGAACTTTAAAAAACGGCGCAATAAAGAAAACAAAATTGATGAAGGAAAAAGAAAAATAATAAACGGAGTTGAAGAACGAAATAAAAAGGAAAAATGAACTATGTCAATAGATGCGGGTGTATAGCCTGATGGTTATCCCTGGTCCGCGTTCACTGCAAGGAGGCGCGAGAGGAAAAGTTGGCTGCTATCCAAGTTGCCAATACCAGGAAGCACAACTTTCAAGACTTCATGGAGACTTTCATTGCTGCTGCCACTCGCATTGCAGATGTGATCGACTTGGACGAGTTCGTCGCTCCTTCCAGTCCTCCGCCTGAGGAATAAGACTTTTATGCTTCACTTTAAATTTGCCTCAGAATGCCGAGTGGATTTTGTAACCGTTAAACTCTGTCGAGCTGAAGGCTCGAGTACTTTGATCTGCGGTCTGGGACCTTTGGGTCTTATCCGAACTTGATTTATCATTGAATATCTTCATGAATTATCTGTCGAGTGGAAACTGTTCCTCACTCGAAATAACCTTGTATTTGTGGTGCAGCTCCGAAGGAGAAGGTAACAGTCAACTTGCACCTCGTCGTCCTTGCGAATTAGGATTTGTTCCATACTTAGGCGAGTACTAGACTGCAGCTAAGCCTCCGAGTGAGAGGTTTGCTCTCCACTCGGTAGGAATTTGAATACTTAGGCGAGTACTGGACTGCAGCTAAGCCCTCGAGTCACTACTAGAAAAACCCCTACTAATGGCGCACCTAAAATGGCCATTAATGGCGCATCAGTGGTGCGCCATTAATAGCACGCCATTAGTAATTTTTAGTAATGGCGCACCACCTGGTGCGCCGTTAGTATCTGGTATACTAATGGCGCACCCGTGGTGCGCCATTAGTATAGGCAAGGGTGCGCCATTAGTATGCCTCCCAGGGGCCATGTATACCCAGGTGCTTTGGCATACTAATGGCGCACCACCACTGGATGCGCCATTAGTAACCGCGGCATACTAATGGCGCACTGCCCAGTGATGCGCCATTAGTATGCACTGTCATACTAATGGCGCACTGTCATGTGATGCGCCATTAGTATGAATATTAGGTTTTTTATTTTTTATTTTCTGTTTTTTGCACAGGTTACAAAATGTATAATTTGACAAAATATAGACAGCACACATCAACAACAGATTCATCGAATACAATAGAAGATTAGTCTTTGAATACAATTCATCATATTAGTCTCCGAATACAATTCATCATATTAGTCTCCGAATTGAAAAGACCGAACAAAGATAGAACATTATATTACAAGTCTCGAGACCGCGAGTAGCGAGTTTGTCTTCACATTACAAGTCGATATCGATCATCTAAACTACCATCACATAGAAGAGAGCTGCGGTCATCACGATGAGCATCATCACGATGAAACTCGTCTTCATCCGGTTCCCCCAACGCTCCCTCCCCTCTCCCGCTAGATAGCGGGCGTATCTAGATTCGGCCTCGGCCCTAGTGGTGTACCCTTTGTAACTGTTACCGCTGAATCGGTGAACCTATCTCCGACACTCCTCCCAGTCATCATAGACTCCGGAAACCTTACCCTTGTACACGACATACGTCGGCATCGCTATGCACTAGCCAAACGAAACGTTAGTACCAATTCATAGACAATACATAAGCAATATATAAGTATGCAACAGAACGATCAGAAGAGAAAAGCAAGACATTAATAGCATCGATTACATCTAAGTTGAACGACTCTCAAAACCAAAGAGACATACTACAAGTTCATTAAAGTTTAATTACAACATGAGCCAATCGATGTTTCAGAACTAGACACAGCATCACTGCTTTCGACTCGACTCAAGGGACCGGAGCGTTGATGAAGCCACCGTCAATCGTGGGAGTCATGAAATAACGGTCGTTGTCAGCCTGCATTTGTAGCATTGTGTCGATGTCACTGTTGGACGGTTGATTGTTGAGGTAGAACTGCCCCAAGGTACGAAGGACATCTTGATGGATGATTTCCGCAAACTCCGACTAGATGCGAAAGAATTCTTGTCGGAGGTCCGCGTCCTGGATTGCCGACACGCTCTTTGCCCAATCTTTGAGTTTACTCGGTAGCAGAAGTTGATGATGGTCCCGTACGATCGCCCGCATGTGATGGATGGCGTAGTAGGCACCCTTCTGACTGCCAGGCGGCTGCTTGACGCAGCAGAACGTCGTATTGTGGGAGAACACATGCTTGCCGTACTTACGATTAGGCCTGGTGAAGGTGCCTCCAGATTTGGCGTAGCCGGGGAGAACATCATCAAGAACCTTCTTGACATTTGTGTAGTCTACGTTCGACTGACGGTCCGGGTCGAAATACGTGGCCATGGAATATTTGGGGCTTAGGAGGATGAGCGTGCAACGTGTGTCACTGCTTCTCTGGCTGCAAAACGGATTGACTCCATCGGTGCTCGCGCCCAGCATGATGTTCCTTGGATCGTTCCCAAATTCTGGGTATTCGAAGTTCAACGCTTGCCACTGGCTCGCATCCTTAGGGTGACTCAGCATCTTGTCTTTTTTATCTATCTCCGGATCATTTGCGTCATCTTCTCGCTTCTTCTCCTCCCTATCCGCGTGCCAACGCAGGAGCTTTGCTACCTTAGGGTCCGCGAAATACCGCTGCAGACGAGGAGTGATTGGAAAGTACCACACC